>NW_008685943.1:8165-14302 GCF_000695815.1 Acanthisitta chloris | reverse complement strand
CCTCACTGCTCCTTTGGGTGAGGAGAGAATTTATTCTCTGGCAATATTAATCACAACTCTAATTCAAAGCTACCATTTGTTTCACTTGATGTCTTTCTTCTCAGGGATTCATAAACTTTAAAAGCTTGTAGCCAGATCGACTCAAAAATGGGTATTTCCATATATCGAAGTTATGAATGAGAGAAAGAGCTGCTAAGTGTGTTTATTCACTTCTTAGGTTGATATATTATCACTAAAATAATGTCTTTGATATTTTATTGCCCATCTCAGATTCTCAAAGCTCTCACACACATGGCCTACAAAGACAACACAATCAGACTGTACAACTGTCAATGAACTCGGACATTTTCTGTGTTATCCTATGGTTTCCTTCCACTTTTGCAGACCAACCTATCATAACAAGAGTGTCCCCTACACTGCCAAAAAATTGTCCCCATTAGTCAAAAGAGCAAACCAAAACTTGGGAGTATAAATAGGTGAAATGGGTGATATTCTCCTTGCTTTATCCTCAGCGCTTGGCTGTGGTTTTCCTGCAGGTGCTGCTTTTTCCCACTCTGAGGTTGTGCCACGACAGCAGACAGGGGCTATAAAATCACCTTCCCTGGGCAATTCTGCTTTCTGCTTCTGGGGCCAGCTCAGCAAACCTGGTTTTCTTTGGAAAGTAGCACTTGGCAGCCTTTTAACTCACTCAGGAGCAGGTACAGGGAAGGTCTTTGCTCTTTAGAAGCTGGTCAGGAGGTCATGGCAGTGTGGTTCAAGTTGAAGGTCTCTGCAGGAGGTGCCTGGTGCTGTCAGGGATATGAACTTATAATATATGAATCTGATTCTGAATTTCTATAAGCAAAATTAGTAGTGTTTCTATGAAATAATAGTCTTTGTACAGAATATATAGAACTGGAAGTCATTATTCCTTGCCATGTTGTAATGGGTTCTGAGGGCTCCAATTTCCATCCTTTCCTGAACTTTGATGCTACAAAGTACTGCAGATTTCTAGACCTACAAAAATTCTTCTCATTTCCAGTGTTAAATTAGACCTACAGAAAAGCAGAAGGAGAGGCTTTTCTCTGGCATGAACCATGCAAGTATCCTGGAAGAAGGGAGACACTAGCTAACATGGCTGGGAGAGGTTTTCCTTCCTCAGACAAGAAATTGGGGTGAAGGAAACCTCCCTGAGCAATACAAGCCTAAAGACACTGCAGAGTGCTCAGACAGTGAATGGCAAGAGCTGAGTTCAGCCCCAGCCTGTGCTCAGGGTAGCTGAGGACACAGGATATGGCAGGGAGGGGAAGGGCTGGTTAATTAAACAGGCTGTGGAGCTGCTTCTTGGGATCTCCCAGGAAGCTCTGGTGTGTTTGCCTTCCTGCTGCCAGGCAGCTGGAGCTTTGACTCGTGTTCATTTTCTAGGTATTTGAGAAGGGAAAAGGCTTATTGCCTTGTTCCACTGGTTTTTATGTGGGCAGGAATGAGTGGGAATGAGGGATGGAAAATTGGAGCCAGGAAATGAACTCCTGGCTCTACCTTTCAGCTCTTGGGGTAACACAGCCTTGAGGAAGGCTCTGTACAGCCCAGGGAGGGGCAAACCCCCATTTTTGGGGTGCCTCAAGACACAACTAGCAGCTGGCCTGAATTTCTTCTCCTGAAAACTTCATGGGTTTGCCTTTAGGCAAAGGGTGTTGCTCTCCCACAGTGAAATGCATCCTTCTACAGGCAGTGAGAGCTCTCCAAGCTCTCTCAGCAGTGGGTAAGATTTGAGGGTGTTTTTGCACAAAGTTTAGATTGTTAAGAGTTGGAATGGAGCTTAGAGATCATCTAGTCCCAACCCCCTGCCCTGGGCAGGGACACCTCCCACCAGAGCAGGTTGCTCAAGGCTCATCCAACCTGGCTGTGAACACTGCCAGGGCTGGGGCAGCCACAGCCTCCCTGGGCAACCTGGGACAGTGTCTCACCACCCTCACAGGGAAAAACTCCTTGATATCTTATCTAAATTTCCCCCCCTGTGAATTTCTCCCCATTTCTCCTTGTCCTGTCCCTGCAGCTCCTAACACAGATCCCTCTGCAGCTTCCCTGGAGCCCCTTCAGCTCCTGGCAGGTTGCTCTGAGGTGTCCACACAACCTTCTCTTCTCCAGGCTGATCATCCCCGACTCTCTCCGTAGGGAAGATGCTCCAATCCTCTTATCAACTTTGTAGCCTCCTCTGGACTTGCTCCAACAGTTCCATGTCCTTCTTACATTGAGGCCACCAGAACTGTGTGCAGTATTCCAGGAGGGAATAACTTGTTCTTGGGGTTCTTGTGTGGAGGGCCCAGTGGGTTTGGAGTGCAGAGGTCATGAACCTCACACCCGTGTGACAGCAGATCACTGCCATGCAGAGAGGCTCTCAGAGGGTGTCACTGTGTGTTTGGTCAGTAATCCATGAGCTAAGGAGGATTAGTATGACACAGTGTAACATCTCTTTAGGAATCCTACATATTTTCCAGACAAATATCTTCACTCTGAGAAATAAATGTCAGAATGGAGTTGGTTTGTGCCTGAAGCTGAAAAATGGGTGTAGCAGCAGCACCCAAACAACACACTGAGGAATCTGCAGGAGTCTGTCACGTGCTCAATGTGTTCAGCACAATAAACAGAGTATGCACAATAAATAAAAGATAAAAATAGATAATATACTTCTAAAAGCACCTAATTACAACTATATCTGACAGCCTAGAATAGCTTACCTTATTCTCCCAAGTCATTCAGATGCTACATTTGCTCTTGTGGGTTTTCTGTTCTTTAAGCATCAAAGGAAATTCACACAAATTAAAGGCAAAAAGCTCTCATTGTTTGCATTAGATATCACTGTTGTGATCAGCAGAGCTGAGCAAAGCCTGTGCTGTGTATACAAACTGAAGACTGGAGAAGATTGCAATGTAGGCAACAAGAAGATGTGTTGTGTAGGAGGAAGGAATTGTGATTTCAGCCTCAATGTTGCCTTTGGGCACTGAACTGAAAATGAACTTGTTTTCTCTGGGTGTTATAGGGAGAACCCCAAGAGTATTTGAGTTCTTCCTAGTTGGTCTGGAGTGGTACCTATAGATCCAAGGGGAATGTCCTGCTCTCTCCCATGGCAGCATCATTACCACATCCTTAACACATCCAAACTCCACCTGACAACTGTCCTGCTGATGGACATCACTTGAAGGGAAATACCAACTATGTCAATCTGTTAGCAAGATTGGTGGGACAAACATGTCAGAAACAAAGAGCTGGTGATCTTCTTCTGGAAAGGCTGCAGTATTTGGAGGGGTTGGTGCACTCTGTGCAGCTGTGGAGCAGGGCTGTGGGAGCTCTGTGTGTCACTAATTACAGGTGTAAGTCAAGCTGCAGGGGTGGAGGTGCTCCCTGATGGCTTTCACAGAATCACAGAATAATCAGAGTTGGAAAGGACCCATGAGGATCATCTACTCCAACTCCAGGCCCTGCACAGGACATCCCTGAGAATCACACCTTGTGCCTGAGAGCACTGGCCAAACACTCCTTAGCTCTGTCAGGCTTGGGGCTGTGACCACTGCCCTGGAGAACTGTTCAGTGCCCAAACACCTCTGGGGGAAGAATCTTGTCCTAATATCCAGCCTAAACCTCCCTTGGCACAACTTCAGACCATTCCCTGGGGTCCTGCCACTGGTTGCCAGAGAGCAGAGTCAGAGTCAATGTCAGTGCTGCCCCTGCACTTCCTTCCATGAGGAAGTTGTATAGAGCCATGAGATCTCCTCTCAGTCTCCTCTTCTCCAGCTGAACACACCAGGTCCCCACAGCCACTCCTCATGTGGTTTCCCCTCAAGGCCCTTCACCATCTTCATTGCCTCCTCTGGGTGCTCTCTAATAACTCAATATCTTTCTTATATTGTGGCACCCAAAACTGCACACAACATTCAAGGTGAGGCTGCACCAGCACAGAGCAGGACAATCCCTTCCCTCTGCCTCTGGCAGTGCCTTCCCTGATGCCTGCAGGACATGATGTCCCTGCTGGCTGCCAGGGCATGCTGTGGCACATATTCAACTTGCCATGGACCAGTTTCCCCAGGGCCCTTTCCAGCACTACTTTCCAGCCTCTCATTCCCCAGACCCAGTCTGTAGGTACACCAGGGTTGCAGTGGCCCAGGAGAAGAATCAGCACTTGCCCTTTAAAAATTCATATGTTTGGTGATTGTCAACCCTCTAATCTGTCTAGGTCTCTCTGCAGGATCTCTCTGCACTCAAAAGAGTCAACAGCTCCTTCCAATTTTGTGTCATAGATTTACTTAATAGTCCTTCAAGTCCTGCATCCAAGTCATTTATGAAGATATTGAAGAGCATTTATGAAGATATTGGGCTTTCTAGCATCTGAATTATTGGGGGAAATAATGTATTTTAGAACTGCCCTCTGAGTCATTAAAAGAAGGAAAAGCTCATGATTTGGTTTACTTGAGCAAACGTTGCTTTCCTTTGAGGGCAGGGCCATGTCTTAGCTCCAAGTCCCTACTCTGGAGTCAAGAGTGATGCATTTTGTCCATGTTTCCTGCTGCTGCTTTGGGCTTTGCTTGGGCTATGAAACCTTGATGTGGTAAAACATCTTTGGAAGCACAGCTACCATCCCCTTCCTGCAGCTTGGGTCTGGGGAGGCTGGATAACCTCCCTCCCCTGCATCTCTCAAGGCAACTGTCCAAAAGCATTTCTCTCTCTTTCTCTCTCTTTCTCTTTCAGGGAATGTGCTATGTGGAACTGCATTTTCTTCTTTCTCTACACCATGTTGTAATTTATAGGATGAGATTTGGGATAATTGAGTTCAGAGCTGAATGCTGAGCATTCTTCCACATCCCCTGGGCTTTTCCTGGGAACAAGATGGATTGCCCAGTATGCTGCAGGCAAAAAACTAATGAATGAATAAATAAATACATGACTAACAGCAATGCCTCATTTTGCCTATATCTTAGATAGAAGGAACAAGCTAATTCTTTAAGTCTCACTTGCTCATTATGCAGAAATGGCAGAGCAGATGCACATATTCATAATAAGTATATTAAAAATCCTGGTTTAGCTCCTAGAGGACAAGTGCAAATGCAAAATTGGGTGCAATTATGTTTCTCTTCCCACCTGCAGTGCATTCTCATTTGAATATGTATTTGTCTGAGCTAGTTGCACCTAGAAGCATAGAGTGATGTGATTGAAAAAGCAAATGATTATGACTACCAGCTCACGATGCTTCATAGCAGAGGCTGAATCCAAGGTCCCCTGAAGTCACTAAAAATTGTGGGTTTGAGTCTAGCTGGTTTTGCATCCAGGCAAGGTCTGGTCTCTCCCACAGCCAGTGCTAAGTGTCTGTTAAGTGCAACACAAAAGAGCAGAAGACACAATTCAAGTGAGGCTGTTCATCATAACTCATCTTTAATCAGATGAACTGATAATTGGATGTCCTGGTGACAACTGCACAGAGCCAGAGCCCAGGGTAGGGTCCCTTTCAGACACACAAGTAAATCAGACAAGTCATCTGCTGTGGGCAAAGAGATTAGTCCTTGGCATGAGCATGAACAGTAGGGGAAATATGTGTTACTCATGAGACCATTGGTCTGTGTCTGACTGTGCTAATATCCTTGGTGCTTGTGAATGAGGGATGCTGCTCTTTCCTACCCTTAGAGCAGCATTTAAGACTGTTGGAGTTCTAAATGCCTTTAAAAGGCTCCAATGGTGAACATCTGACTGGGTCTAAGGCAACTGCTCTGATGGGGTAACATAAAATAGAGGTGAAGATAGAAGACTAAACCCAAACAAGGACAGGGATAGTGGGAAGAGACTTGGAGAATGGACCCACACAAGCAAAGCAGATGGATAAAGTCTTCCATGGAAATTCAGCAGCAGGAGTTATCCTGCAACATATTTAATTTAGTTTTATTTTAATTAACAGGAAAATTAGACTTTTCTCCTAAATCCCAATCCCTACACAATCTGGAAAAGCAGAACGATTTTTTAAACACTTCAACCAAGTAGTTATGAAAAACAACACTCCAAAACCCCAAAGCCAAATGCATAGGAAGGAACAGAGTTTTTCTTTCACAGGGGAAAAATGAACAAGAAAAAAAATGCTGAAAATGTTCATAAACACAACTATTTCCTAAAAAGAA
>NW_008685943.1:852-8137 GCF_000695815.1 Acanthisitta chloris | reverse complement strand
CTGCTCAGCTGTGATGCACTAGCAATGATGCTGCTGCCACTGAGCACCCTGTACATATCAGCTGAAAATCTGCTTTCCAAGCTTTGGTGAGCCAGGATTAATTGCAGTTTTTGGCACTACAAGTTCCCACTTGGCTCCATTTTTTTCAGTCCCATCCTCTGTGTAATCTGAAGCTTTTTTCCTCATTGCTGTACCAGCAATAATTCTCTTACCTTTTCCCTCTCTTTCTCTCAAGCAAGCAACTTAATTACTACATTGGCTGTTAATTAGCCCTTAAAGAAGAAGTGCAACTCCATAATTTGAGAGTTGGCATGTCTTTAATTTAATAAGTATAAAGTTAAAAGATAAAAGCAAAGCAAATAACATTTAGTTTTGTGAGCAGTGCAAAATTCAGCATCTGTGGCTCTCATTTTCTGTCTGAAATGAGTGTTGAAACCAAGGTGATGAGTACCAATAAGACACCACAGCAAGAATTCTAGTTAATTATGTGAAGAGAAGAATCTCTGGCCGATTATTCTTGGGTTATCATAATTATATCCAGAAATAACAGGAGACAGTAGTAGCTGCAATAGTTAACACACAACCTGTGTGGAACAGGAAGAAAAAATCAGCTATGTTTCTGGGACTATTTTTCTGTCTACAAAGAAGACTTTTGTGAGCTCTTTCATCCTCTCCATCATGAAGAGGAAGGTTGTGGCTTTCCAAGGTTTAATGAGCAGCACTTTTGAATGCTGCTATGGACTTCCAGGCAGTTTAATGACTGTGGTGCCAGTGGAAAGCTGCTGCTGGCCAAACTGAAAGAAAATATGGCTTAAAGAACAGCAAATCTAATGTTCAGGTCTGTGAGTGGGGGATACAAAAGCTGAGCCTTGTCACAGGACACTGAGGCTGACACAGACAGAACCTTCAAGGTGTTTCATTGGGTATAGTTCTGCCCCATAAAGTGGCTAATGATTTGGGTCAAACTCTGTGTGTGGTTCCTGTTCGAGCTGCTGGGCCAAAACCTCATCTGTCTTGATTTGCACCAAGTCATAAATGCAGACAGGATTTGGCAGGAGGGAGAGATCAGGGTGGCAGACACCTGAAACAGCCTGGGCTCCTTTGTGAAGGGTGAAAGGAGGAGACACGAGAGCAGCTGAAAGCAGCTTGCTAAAAATAAACCAAGATATCTTTCTTTTTTGCAATCTATTCTTGATTTCCTTCATTAGTCAGAAACAAAGGCAACAGCACAAATGGAAAGTGTGGCATTTAGCTGGCCCAAAAGCAAGATGAACTAGGTTTCTAATTAGACCTCCTATAGGAAGGAACTGCAGTGACAAGGAGTAATGGGGAGATATTCACAGAAGGGAAATTTAGATTAGATATTAGGAAGAAGTTTTCCCTGTGAGGGTGGTGAGACACTGGCCCAGGTTGCCCAGGGAGGCTGTGGCTGCCCCAACCCTGGCAATGTTCACAGCCAGGTTGGATGAGCCTTGAGCAACCTGCTCTGGTGGGAGGTGTCCCTGCCCAGGGCAGGGGGTTGGGACTAGATGATCTCTAAGCTCCATTCTAACCCCTAAAATTCTATGATTCTATGATAAAAACATTTTCCACAAGAACTAAAAGTTGTCCTTTTAGCCATAATTAGTACAGGATATTGCCCCAGAGGGTCACAAAGGTAAGAAGACAAAGACAGGGTAAGAGTTTTTTTATAGCTGGGGTTTTTTAAAGGATTGTTCAAATTGTCACTAGAAATACACCAAAAAAGACATGTTTGTGGGCAGAAGCACCACAGAATGAGGGAAAAAATGCCACAGGAAGGAAGCAGAGTAATTCTAGGAGTAAACAGCTACTTTTAGAAAATACCATCTGGTCTGAGTATGAGTTTCCTATATATTATGACTCAAAAATCTTTTTCCATTCAATTCCCAGCCTGGGTTTTGTTCAAAATCAAAAATCTTAACCTGACACAGATAAGGTCACATCCCATCATTGATGCACACCTTCATCCCCCTGCACTGGGCACTGGGGAGGTCCCAGCTCAGTGCTGTGCTCAGCTTTGAGCACTCACTGCAAAAAGGCCATTGAGGCACTGGAGTGAGTCCAACCAAGGGCAATGAGGGCAGCAAAGGGCAGAGCACATGGGGAAGGGCTGAGGGAGTTGGGGTTGGTTAGCCTGGAGAAGAGGCTCAGGGGTGACCTCATGGCTCTCTGCAACTCCCTGACAGGGGTTGGAGAGAGGTGGGGGATGTCTCTCCTGCCATGGCTGCAGGGAGAGGACTAGAGGGAATGGCCTTGAGCTGAGACAGAGGAGAGGCAGAGGAGATGTTAGGAAAGACTTTTTCCCTGTTAGGGTGTTGAGGCACTGGAATATTGCCCAGGGAGGTGGTGGAGTCACCATCCCTGGAAGTGTTTAAGAGTTGTCTGGATCTGACACTGAAGGATATGGTTTAGTGTTTAGTGGTGCCAGCAGTGGCAGGTTAATGGTTGGACTTGATGATCTTAGGAGTCTCCTCCAACCTTGATGATTCTCTGATTCTATGACCAGGAGCCAAAAGTTACCAAGTAGAACCTCCAGTTCCAGAATCCACCTCAATTCCTCTTGTGATCTCATGATATCACTGGGTTTTTTTCACCTCCATTTGTCCATCTATGAAGACTGGTAGAACCTCTTTGCCTTGGGAAGTGTGGGGGTTAATCTGTTCCCACTTGCTAATGCTTGTGGAAAATAAAGCAGGACATAAACACCAGGAGTCATCTCACAGTAGATGCTAAAAATATGATATTGTTTAAAATCACAGTTGGCAGAACATGGACAACAGGCAGGGAGGAGGTCACCTTTGTCCTTCACATGGAAAAGATCCCAGGATGTCTAAAATGCAGAGAAAAAAAATGAATTATTTTAGGTAATGGAAAGAAGAAGACATTAATGAGCACTTTTGCAAGCCATTTATACTCAATCTTCTAATTATCCCCAAACACTGAAGGTGGGAAGTTGTCTTCTGAAATATGTTATTCTCCATCAAAGATTGTTTTCTTCAGGGCTTTCTGTGATATCAGTAGGAAATCAGAAAATGAGAGGGAAAACAATTAATAGATAGAGACATCAATCAAACTGGAAAACAGGCCAAATGGATTTGATCCTTTGAGGAAACAAGACAGACTTTCATCCCTAAGTCCTAAGCAACCCTTAAAGGATGAAGAACAGAGCAGTGAAGAAAAAAAACATGCCAGATGCAGTTGAGGGTTACATGGGAGCAAGCTTAGACAGAGGTTGTCCCCAGATGGCCTTGTTAGGGAGAGAGACTTTTTCCCTTCTATTTTCCCTGGAAAGACTTCCCTTTGGATAATAGAAGTGCATTAAGGACAAAACTAAGCAGGAACAAAGAGTTGCTTTGGGTCCAACCAGTGAGTGTTCCAAATGCAACAAGAGGAACTGTCACTGTCTCATCTGCCTTGGATGAAGGAGCCCAAACTGCTGCTGCCTCTCTTCACTCTTCCAAGATAGCAACAAAGAGAAAGGACAAAAGTGCCCAAAGAGAGGTTTGATCACATCAAAATTCTCTTGTAGTTAATTCTGATTTGGTGCAGTTTTTAAGAACACCTTTGGGTATGATCATGATGGGGGAAAATGTATCCATCAGCAGAAGATGAGAATGAGGATGAAAATGCTGATTTTGACTAGAAAATAAAGCAGCAGGTGCTGTTTCATGGTGTTTGAGGTAGAAGTGACCTTGTCCAGAGATTGCTGAGTGTGGTGTAGTGTTATCTCCTAGCTGATTCCTCTTACGCTTACTCTTACTCTTACTTACTAGCTGATTACTCTTACTCTGTGCTGCAACTCCAGTGCTTTCCATGAGTTTTCCACTTAATTTATCCTAACAGTCTTGTGATTACACTTATTTCTTCATTTCTATGTGTAGTCTCAGCTAGTCCTGCTCTGGGGCTCTGCTGCTGAGCAGCACTTTCCCCCACAAGTGGCTCTCTGGCTTTAAGAGGATTACTAGTGCAAAGAAAGTCTTCCTTGAGTTGTAGTAATGGATATTGCAACACAGACTTACATTAAGCCCCTGCTGAGTTTTCTGACACCAGCTGGAAACACTCTTTATACTAGAGCTGCTTTGAGGAGTTGGTGGCCACTCACTTGGACTTTCCAAGTCAGATGTCCATGGAAATCCTTCCTACCAGCCACTCACTCTCACCTCTGCCTGCAGAACTGGAATGTGAACACACAGCACCCACACTATTGTGTGGACAGGGGCATGAAGCACACACACATGCTGCAGTGTTGTATAAACACTGTTTGTCCTCTCCTCCAACCCCTCAACACCAGGGTACAGAACAAATTTTATACTCAGCATGGATAGAAAGAGGGAGGAAACTTCAGGAAGCCACACTGGTCTCAGCAGTTACCTCCAGCAGCTTGACTGATTCATGGTGCACCTCACACTCTGCCTGTGTAGTAGGTGAAGGGAAGGTGCTTCAAAAGTGCTTTGCTCCTAATTCCTGTGGAGACTGGAAGGGTGGGTGGCTCTTGTTAGAGTGAACATCTTCTCTGTCCTTTCCCCTATGCAAGCACCCTACAAGTCTTCCTATCAACAAGTCTTTGGAATTGGTTTAGTTGTTATGGCATGTTGGTCCAACTTTCAGGCCAAACCAGTCTGCTAAACTGGTTTCAGCACTGTGTGGCTCTGGCATGTCAGGGAGAGTTGAAAATGGTGTGTTCTCCACCAAGGAGCTGCTAACATAAAGGTGCAGATAATAATAGTCGCCACAAATTTGGAGACCTTTTCGTAGAATCAGAGAATCATCAAGGTTTGAGGAGACCTCTGAGATCAGCAAGTCCAACCACTAAACTGTCACTGCTGGAACCACTAAACCCTAAACCAGATCCTCCAGCACCAGGTCCAGATGCCTCTTAAACACTTCAGGGATGGTGACTCCACCACCTCCCTGGGCAATATTCCAGTGCCTCAACACCCTAACAGAGAAAACATTTTTCCTAACATCCAATCTAACTGACTGCCCTGACTCAGCTCAAGGCCATTCCCTCTAGTCCTCTCCTTGCAGCCATGGCAGGACAGACATTCCCCACCTCTCTCCAACCTGTCAGGGAGCTGGAGAGAGCCATAAGGTCACCCCTGAGCTTCTTCCCCAGGCTAACCAACCCCAACTCCCTCAGCCATCATCAGACATGTTATTCAGGAAAGTTGCTCTTCTAGCCCCAAACCCATGGCAGTATCATGAACAGGAAAGCAACAACATTTCCCAATCACAGCTGAATGACATGAAAATCACTATAATTTCATGGCTATCTGGGCAAGTTTATGCTAAACCTTCTTCCCTCTCCTTTTCAGTGAGTTCACTTAATTGCACATTCACTGCAAAGCAAAGAAAGGTTTTAAAGTACATTTACCTTGTAAAAATATCAAATCTTCTTTAGAAAGGAGCACTAGTGAATTATGAATGAAGGCATGCAGTGCTGGAAGTCCCTGCTTATACATTTTTAAATGTAGCCTTTCACTTCTGATAATACTTTTAAAAACCCACCGGACTGGAGCTTACATTCTATTGCAAAAGTCAGCCAGATTCTTTGCCACCACATTCCCTGATCTCAAGGAGCTGCTCCAGTCATGCTGTCCCCATTGCAACCTGGAGAAGAGGCCAGCAGGTCTGAGCAAAGGGCACTTCAAAGGGCAGGAGAGGAAGAATTCATTGTAAGTAGCAATGACACATTGAGAAGAAAAGGTAAAGATTGAAAATAAAGAATTAAAACCCCACAAAAAACTAATTCAGACACATTTCTGGCATTCCTTCAAAGCCAGGTTGGCTAAAGCCTTGAGCAACCTGCTCTGGTGGGAGATGTCCCTGCCCAGGGCAGGGGCATGAGACTGGATGATCTCCAAGGTCCTTTCCAACCCCTAAAATTCTATGATTCTTTGATTCCATATGGATGCTGGTGTGGACATGCCCAGCCCCACTAAGGGATAACCATAGGAAAGTGGTTTGTCCTGCTTCCCAGACCTGGGCAGAGACTCAGATTTCACATCTCCACCTGCAGCAGTGGCATGTTAGCCTGGCAGGTGTTGGAGGGGATGTGTTACCTTGGAGGACACAGTGAATTTCTGTGTGGGAATGAGTCCTTCAATGAGGCTTCTGAGCTCAGGTGTGTTGTGCCAACACAGCTGTCTCACATTTGGATGGCAGCTGGGCCCAAGCCTGTGCTGGATATCCTCAGATGCTCAGAGGTGCTGAATGTCCTCAAAATCCTCTCAAGACTCTCCTTTGCAAACACTGTTATTTTCTTCTACAGAGCACAAGACCTACCAAGCTTGAGATAAGAAGCAAATTCAAGCTATGTGGACAAGAGGAAGAAGAAAATTCCCAGATTTTCCTTTCCTCACACACTGTCTCTATCAAGCTTTCTTCATAGACAATTTCATCACTCTGGAGTTAAAGGCCAAGAGGTCATCCTAGACCAGGTCTAAAACTGATCTTCCTTATGTCAACATTTCTTCAGCTATCCCTGGACTGAGCTCAGTAATTATCTGACCAAAACAATTACCTGAAAGGCAACCACAGCTGATTTGAAGCCACAAGGAAATGACAAAATGACTTGCTTCCATGACAAAATGATCTGCTTGGCAGATCTCCTGCTGCTCTGCATTTAACGTGGTGCCTTCTCTGCAGTCTGAATGTGTCATTTGTTTGCTACGTCCTTTGGCACCATGTTATATATATCCTGCAGTCACATCCCCTTGCAACCTTCCCTCCAGCTAAGCTTTCTCAATTTGGCAGTGCCAGTCTCTTCTGAGCTCCTGTCAGCGCTCCTAAAACCTTCCACACATGAAGAGTCATTGACATCACAGGTACCTGATCAAAAGCAAACTGTCCTTCTCCTTTCACCCACCTCTCAGTCACAGAATCATAGAATCATCAAGGTTGGAGGAGACCTCTAAGGTCATCAAGTCCAACCATTAACCTGTCACTGCTCTTACTCCTAAACCCTAAACCATATCCTCCAGCACCAAATCTTCAACACTCTCAGGGATGGTGACTTCACCATCTCTCTGGGCAATATCCCAGTGCCTGGACACCCTAACAGGGAAAAATCTTTTCTGGTCATCTAATCTGACTCTCCTTGTCTCAGCTTATGCCCATTCCCTCTAATCCTCAATCAGAACCTAACTAGGTAATTACCAACTTTGTAAATTTAGGCCTCGGCTAGAAAATCCATTTGCTAATTAACTAGTATTAATTATAGTCCTGTCCATACATTTTATCTTCATAGGATTCACTCTCCACC
>NW_008685943.1:403-839 GCF_000695815.1 Acanthisitta chloris | reverse complement strand
GGAATGACTACCCCTGTTCAAGCGCTGATGTAGCAGTAATATCCTTATACTCCTGGACTTTACTTCATTCCAGCTACCCAAAAAATGATTTCTCATGGGCCAGAGACTTCCTTGGCCAGTTCCTCTGAGATGCTTAGTGATGAGAATAATTAAGTCTGATTTTTCCACTAGCAGATGATGCCTAATGTTTTCCTAGCTGGATAGACCAGGAGGTACCAGCCAAGCTCGTGTGAGAAGAGAGAGTCTTTCCAAGCCTCTTTTGGATACCTCTCCCTTTCCCATGGCTCTATTGGCTCCAGTACCTCCACCTAATATTAGGCTAGTGATGTTGCTAGGATATATTTTTGCTTGAAAACAAATCTCTTCTTTTCCTTAACCCTTCCTGCTCTGGAGTTTTGGATATGTATCTCCACCTGCCATTCCCTTTCTGTACCAA
>NW_008685943.1:0-360 GCF_000695815.1 Acanthisitta chloris | reverse complement strand
TTTTTTCACTCCAGCTGGTGCATTTAATCATGAGCTTTCCCCTCAAATTGCTGTCCTCTCTTAGGTAGAATTTTTGTATTTTAAGAATTAGTGTTTTATTCCCATTTTCTTTCCTTTTCTTTTTTTCCCAATCAGTTCCACTTGACAGTGATCAGCTATGTGAAATATCTCCTTTGCAGCATGACATGTACACTACTGTGTTCACTAAAACCTTGCAGTCAAAGACCTGTGGTTCTGAGCTATAAATACCCCAGAGCATTAAACTAGGTCTCTTACTCAGCTCTGTGATATTTCCCAGTCTGACCTCCAAAACACAGTGCATTTCCTGACACAGACTCCTGGATTAAATATAGATATATT
>NW_008685942.1:0-434 GCF_000695815.1 Acanthisitta chloris | reverse complement strand
AGGTGATTTTGGGGTAATTTTGAGGTGTTTTTGAGGTGATTTTGAGGCAGTTTGGTTTGATTTTGCGGATTTTCAGGGGAGTTTGAAGGCTCTTTGGATGTTTTTGGGATGAATTTTGAATTTTTTCTGTCCCCCCCAGATTTTGGGGAGCCCTTGATGACTTTGCCATGCTAATACTGACCGGCCGGGCCGGGCTGAGTACAGCTCTGGGCTGAGGCTCCCCAGCCTGGGGGTTTTGGGGGGATTTTGGGTTTTTTTTTTTGAAATTTTTTTGGGATTTTGGGGTTTTGGGCGTATTTTGGAGGGATTTTGGGGGAGATTCAGGTTCATCTCTCCCTATCCCTCCCAGGGTGGATTTCGACAAGGACCCTGAGGACCCTGAGTACAAACCTCTATCCGGGGCGGCCGAAGAGGTAAAACTGGGGTGAAAAACC
>NW_008685941.1:0-4753 GCF_000695815.1 Acanthisitta chloris | reverse complement strand
CCGCATCTCACCCCGGACGCGGTGCCGTGGGGTTCGGTAGGACCCCAAGCACTTGTGGTCCCGCTTGCCGCCCCTGCCGTGGCCGGGAAGGGCCCTGCGTGGGGCAGCGCAGCGAGCGGATTCTCCTGTACCGCCATGTATTGTGAAGACAGTTGTTACTGTCACGTCTTGCCATCGATGATGGACGTCGTGTTTCCGAACTCGGAGCAGCTCTGGCCATCGGCTCTGTGGCGCAGTGTCCAGGCGGCAGAGCATCCCCTGTGGAAGTGCCCCTCTCTCCTCAGTTCTCTGCAGCAAACCTGTTTACATTGTAGCCTGACTTTTTTCTTTTTATATTTTTACTTCTGCATGTCCTTTGCATTTCAGATACTGTAGATTGGATGCATGGTGAAGCTGTGACTGAGAAGATAATACAACAATTGACAGTGTATTATTTCATTTAACTTTTAGCAATAAAGTAACTAAACCCTCTATTCCTCACCCATGATGGGGTCAGATAGAAAACTCTGCTAATTTGTCATAAGATGATTGTCAAAGTTTGCTCTGGATTGTCTGAATGTCAGAACTCTCGACTGTTTAACACTTGAACATTTTTTATATTATAAATAAAATAAGAAATAACAAGGTGTGGACTGCATTAATCTCAGGCCATTTGGGGGGCAAATGGGGAGCTGTGACAGGTGCCATATACAGAATACAGATTGGTTGAAGTTGGAAGAGGCTTCTTCCAAATTCCCTGCTCCATCAGCTCACCCAGAGACAGTTGCCCAGGCCTGTGCCCAGTCAAGGGTTTGAATATCTCCAGGGATGGCAACAGCTCAGCTTCTTTGGGTCGCCTCTGCCAGTGCTTGGTTCCCCTCAAAGAAAAAAGTGTCTTCTTGTGATCAGACTGAATTTACTATGCTTTTTGTTTTCTGCCCATTGCCTCCTGTCCTGTCACTGGACACTGCTGGGAAGAGTCCAACTCCCTCTTCACTGACTCCCATCAGGTATTTATACACATGGATAAGGTCCCCCTGAGCCTCCTCTTCTTGAGGCTGACCAGTCCCAGCTCCCTCAGCCACTCCCCATATGAGATACGCTCTGGTTCAGTAAAGATCTTTGTGCCCACAGAGATCCATAGATGAGTGTTTTTCTATCTGGCATGGACATTTGACCTTCACTGCAGGGCTTGGGAGTGAAGACTCACTGAGGTGAATAAATGCTACCCACACATTCTCCCAGGGGGATGCCATTCCTTCTCCAACTACAGACCAGGAGATCCCCCTTCACTCCAGCTGTGGAAGCTTTCTGTTGTGCCAAGAGAGGCCAAGATGCATGGCATGTGCTTCACATGCTGGCACCAATTTCAGTGACTTTTTCAGTAGAGTAGAGAAGTGTTGAGTCCAACCCAAACAATGCTGTGCTGCTATGCAACCCCTGCCCACCCACAAAACAGGTCTCTTCAGCTCTTCCATGTTAAATCTGTGTCTCTGGGTAGCCTCCCATATAGGGGACTCACTGGCAGTACAGTGTATTCACAGGGAGCACAGTCCTGAGGTAGCACCCATGGCTCAGTCCGGCTTGGATCTCACTCCCTTGTTCCTGCTCAGTGAGATGAACAGGTACCCAAAAGTCCCAGCTGAACTCACTTAACAGGAAAGGGATCTGCTACACACTGGTCTGATTCACAGATCATAGAATCATGGAATTGCTTGGGTTGGAAAAATACCTCCAGGATCATTGAGTCCAACCATTACTCCAGCATTGGCTAACATTCATCACTAAACCATGTCCCTAAGCTCCACAGCCACACAGCTTTTAAATCCTTCCAAGAGTGGCAACTACACCACTGCCTTGGGCAGCCTGTGCCGGGGCTTGACAAGCTTTCGATGAAAAATTTTTTCCTAATATCCAATCTAAATCTCTCCTGGTGCAAGTTGAGGCCATTTCCTCTCATCCTGTCACTTGTTACCTGGGAGAAGAGACCAACCTGGCTGCACCTTCCTGTCAGGGAGTTGTGGAGAGCGAGAATGTCCTTCCTGAGCCTCCTTTTCTCCAGTCTGAGCCCCCTCAGCTCCCTCAACTGCTTCTCATCAGACTTATCCTCCCTTCCCCAGCTCTGTTGTCCTTCTTTGGATATGCACCTCAATGTTCTTCTTGCAGTGAAGGACTCAGAGCTGACCACCCTATCAAAATTCGCAGAGCCATGAAAAAAGTCCCCAGCCCTCACAATACTGATAATGCTGAAGGCCATGCTAAGCACACTCACAGCCTGGGCTGCTTCTGCTCCAACCTCCCCCCAGGATGCCCACTGCCTTGGAGCTGACCCAGCTTAGGGGTTACAGTCCACCCCTAACACCTACTGCATGTGCTGTGGGGACTCCAGACAGACCAGAGGGCTCCAAGCTTCACCCTAAGGCATCTCAACACTGATTTCCCAAAAGTTTAAATGCTGAAGGATCCTGCCCTCCTGCCATGAGGCCCATGTCACCCAAGGAGGTCTTAGATGTCTAGGACTGGGAAACTCCTGATCTGGTGACAACTGCCATGTGACCTTTAGACACATCATGTTCCACTTCTGTGCAGCCCCAAGCCATGCTGGAAGAAGGCACCAGTACCAAGAGACTCTTCACTCTGCCGTTACTCTTGGGACATGCTGCAAATCCTTGTTGCCTTTGATCTCCCAACTTATCTCCTCCAGCAGCTTCTGGAGCATGGTGAGATGAACAGGAATGGGCAGAGAGCACCTGACTCCTTGGAAGGGACACATGGGAGATCACCAAGGGTGAGGCTCCCTGGGGAAACCAGACACATAGAGTAGAAAGATGGGATGCCTTTGGATTCTCAAAGCAGCCCCATCTCCCTCCCTGCCTGGGTTTTCTCAGATTCTGCAAGCTTGTGAGCTCCATTCATGGAGAAGTCCCCCAAGGCTGGCACAGCAGCATCTGCATTAGAAGGTGCAGCTCTTGGGTCTCCTGCTGCTAAGCTCTGGGCTGGAGTGCAGAGCAAACCTGAGGTGCAGAGCAACCATGTAGGTTGTGCTTAATGCAGGGATCTGCACCAGGGATCCTCTCCATCCTCTCCTCTCTGGATCCCGTGGAAGGGAGCTGTGGGTTTGCCCTGCACAGGGGGATGCTTCCCTGCTGCATGGTTTGCAGGGATCTGTGATGCTCTGCATCTGCTGAGACAGTGCTAGCTCTGAGCCATGGAAGCCTCAGGATTTTTGTGATGATTTCTTGTTCAACATGCCCCTTGATTCCCATAATTGTGTTCTATATTTGGAGGCAGTTACGCTACTTGAATTTTCTCTCCAATTGCCTCTGAAGGAAGCCTGTGTCGTTCTCCTTTTTCCCTGGCTGATTTATTTTTAGACTCATTTCCAGCCATGTGTGTTCCTAGGGTTTGGCCGTAAATATTTTACAGCAATTTTCACAGGTGGGGGGAGCCACCAAAGCCTCCTGCCAGCTCTGCTCCACGTGTACAGTTCTTTGCTGCCCTTCCCAGAGGGGAAGGAATTGCTCTGCTGACACAAATTGGGTGACGCAAGCAGGAGAGGAGCACTGGATCCTGGCTTTGGGACTGCAAAGCCTCCCCTGCAAAGCAGTGCCTCTAAAATTAACTTGGCATTGGGTTGTGCTCAGGAGAAGGTACCTGACAGGTAGGTCAGGCTGAACAAGCACCATCAGGTGAGGTCATGTGAGACCCAAAGCACTCATGGTGCCTGCTTGTAACCCACTTGTGGAAAAAAATTGCCATTTTCTGAAGAGTGGTCTCCGTCAATTTTCTGGCGGTCTGTCCATAGGATCCTGGCTTTTTTGTGGCAGGTGAGGGTGGAGATCTGTATCAGCCTGGCCATGAAGTCTGGGATCAATCCAACACATGGTGGAACTGTACTTCAGACCAATTCTCTTTACCAACAGATTCAGCTTTATTGTTATTCTTTTTGTACATGATTCTTAGTGCATCATTTCAAATAAACTATCAAACTGTACAAAGAAACAGAGATAAAAGAAGAGGTGACAAAGTTGGGAAGAGGTTTTTAGTGTCATGAACCATCATGGAAAACAGTAGTCCATAGGCTTTCAAATGTTGAAGGTCCAAATAAATCTTATCTTGTTTGTTTAAAAAGATACTGCAAAATATAAACAATAAATGACTGTAATTAGCAGCTACAAGATCCTTCAAAACTGGAACTTGATTACTGTGAATGCACCTAGGGAAAAGAAAAGCAATCTGAGATAAAGGACCAAACCAAACAGTGAAATAAATAAAGTATGGGAGGACAGTCATGGCATGGAAATGCAGAGGAATCACTTCAGCACAACAGTAAATCATTGGACCACAGACAGCAGAAAGGAACAGAAACACAATTCCCCACTTAAAAGAGTACAGCATCGCAGGATGGAGGGATACAGCAGTGATGGCAGGTGGGATCACTCCTGCACACAAAGGTTCCACTGGAGCTGGCGCACGGCTCCAATTGTGCCCCGAACCCAAAGTGGCAGACGCTGTGGTTGCCCAACAAGCAGCCACTTGCCAGTTTGTCTGAATGAGCAGGAAGAGGAGAGCGATGTTTCACAGCAAAGCCAGGTGGGATTTCCATTCGAGTAAAAAAAGGAGAAAAAGCAAAAAAAAAAAAAATAAAAAAATTCATAGGCTACCACATTTTTTAAAACATCCTGGTGGGCTGGTCAGACCCTCCATGTCCCTAGTGTCTTCCCCAGGCAGCTTGCCTTCACTTGCACGCTGAGGTTAAAAACCCACATTAAAG
>NW_008685940.1:0-1054 GCF_000695815.1 Acanthisitta chloris | reverse complement strand
CCTTGTGCAGAGCCTCGTTGGTCATCCTGTGGACGCCCCGGCCTGGACCTTCGGGCACCAACCACCTCATGACGGTGTCCACGCAGCCCTTCCGGTATGAGCTCCACACGCTGCCGCTGGGGAGGGACCCCCGAACCCTCAGCCCCCCGAATCGTGGTCTGGGTCACCCCCCAGTAACCCCCAAACTGCTCCGGGGGGTACAGACGCCTAGGGTTGGCTCAAGTTGGGCCATGTCGGAGTTGAACACTCCCCAAGGTTCACACAGTCCAGTGTGGACGCCCAAATATCAGCTTGGAACCCCAAAGTTCAGCCTGGACCCCCAAATTTCACCTCAGAACCTCAAATTTCACCTCAGACCCACAAATCTTAACCTGGACCCCCAAATATCACCCCAGAACTCCAAATCTAAGCCTGGACCATCAAATCTCACCTCAGAACCCCAAATTTCAACTCAGATACCCAAATCTCACCTCAGAGCCCCAAAACTCACCTCAGACCCACAAATCTCAGCTCAGATGACCAAATTTTCCCTCAGACCACCAAATCTCACCTCAGATCATCAAATTTCACCTCAGAACCCCAAATTTCACCTCAGAACCCCAAATTTCACCTCAGAACCCCAAATTTCAACTCAGATACCCGAATCTCACCTCAGAGCCCCAAAACTCACCTCAGACCCACAAATCTCAGCTCAGATGACCAAATTTTACCTCAGACCACCAAATCTCACCTCAGATCATCAAATTTCACCTCAGAACCCCAAATTTCACCTCAGACCACCAAATTTCACCTCAGAACCCCAAATCTCAGCTCAGATGACCAAATTTCACCTCAGAGCCACAAATCTCACCTCAGAACCCCAAATCTTACCTCAGACCCCCAAATGTCACCTCAGATGCCCAATTTTACCTCAGAACCCCAAATTTCACCCCAGAACCACAAATCTCAGCCCAGACCACCAAATCTCAGCCCAGACCACCAAAGTTTACCTCAAGATTCCAAATCTCACCTCAGCCCCCCCAAACCTCACCTCAGGCCCCCTAATCTCGCCTCA
>NW_008685939.1:0-2080 GCF_000695815.1 Acanthisitta chloris | reverse complement strand
AGCCCGCGAGTGTGGTCGGGGCTGTGCTCTAAGGTGCGGCCCCATGTGCCCCCCTGGCACCGCGGGGTCCTGACCTGTCCGGCCAGTTTGGGGGCTCAGGCCCCGAGGATGTGATGCCCGGGGCATTCCAAGGGGGAGCTTTGAGGAGGGGGTTCCCAGCGGCTCCGGACCCCTCGTGCCGCCCGCGCCGAGCTCCCTGCTCTCTCCCAGGTGAGTGCGGCCCCGCAGGTGCGGGTGGTTTGGGAGGCGGCTGGATCACGCCTGGATGAGCATTTCCGACACGAACCCGCTGTGGTTTCAGTGATTCAGCCCCACCAGAGCCTTTCCGGCTCCAGTTTGAGGGACATTCTAATGTCATGGGACACCCTCCCTGCCCAGGGCATGGCCCCGCGCGTCCCAGTGTCAGCGTCAGTCCCTCCGTGCTGGGCTGGAGTGGAGACTGACTGGGGATACTGGTCCGGCTGGGAGGTAACGCGGTGGGAAGCTGGGGAGAGGTGGGAGCACAGGTGGGGTTTGTGTTGGATGCCAGAGCTGGGGCCGTGCCGAGCCTCGGTGCCCGCTGAGCTGCGCCTTGACTCATTTATTCCATGGGGTGAGGAAGTCTGGGAAATCCAAACCCAAATAACTAACGGGCCAAATCAAACCCCTCTGACAGCACCTTTCCTGGCAGCGGCCGTGCCAGGGGAGTGCCCGGGCTGATGGCACCAGCCCCCGAGTCCCTCGTTTCCCACAAAAGCTTCCTGCGCCGGTGCTTGTAGGTGTGTGACAGTCTGTGCCGTGCTCGGGTTTGCCCTAGAGCTGTGTTTTTTCGGGTCCAGCTCTGCTCGGAGGAATCAGGTGCTCCATCTCCATTTCCATCCCGCAGGATCGGTGTGCTTGGGCAATTCCATTGTCCAAGGTCAAACTGGCCGTGCGGGGCCCCCTGTTTGCCTGGGGTCGGGATGTGGGACCTGCGGGCTTTGGCAGGCGCTTGTGGAATTCCTTGCAGCCAGGGGAATGGCAGGAAAGTCAGCAAAGAGGAGAAACTGTTCGCTCTGTGGCTCACCACGTGTCCCCCAAGGGCTGCACCATCCCTGCTGGGTGTCCCCAAGGGCTGCACCGTGTCCCTGTTGGTTGTACTCAGTGCACCCCAGGGCTGCACTGTCCCCACTGAGTGTCCCCAAGGGCTGCACCATCCCCACTGAGTGTCCCCCAGGGTTGCACTGTCCCTGTTGGTTGTACCATCCCCACTCAGTGCACCCCAGGGCTGCACTGTCCCCACTGGGTGCCCCCCGAGGCTGCACCATCCCCGTTTGGTGCACCCCAAGGCTGCACAGTCCTCTCTGAATGTCTCTTGAGGCTGCACCATCCCCACTGGGTGTCCCTCAGCCCCTCTGGGTGCCCCCCAGGGTGGCAGGGAGAAGGGGACAGACACCCTCTCTGTTGCTGCAGGGTTTTGGGGCCGTTTGCAGCCCTCACCCCCCATGCCCACGGGAGTCCCACGGGGACTGTGGGACCCACTGCCTAATTAGTGCCGTTCCCTGCCCGCAGGGCCAGGCCTGCTGCTGTGGCTTGTTGCACGGAGCTGCAGCCCAGCACAAAATGACACGTTTCCCACTGCTTTTTCTGTCCCGGGAGCCACGGGGAGGGCTGAGCCTTGCAGGGAAGGCTGAGCTTTGCAGGGAAGGCTGGGCTATGCCGAGCCCTAGCCCTGCTGGGTTTCCCGGTGGGTTTTGGTGGGCAGTGGGGCTGGGGGAATACGTGGGGTCAGTCACTGTCCGTGCCAGGGACACGTCGTGCCGGTGGCACAGCTCAGTGCTTTGCTGGCCACGCTGCCAGCGCAGCTCTCCTCCAGCCTCACGTCCTTCTGGACAACATAAACCCGTAATTTCTTGTCCCGACCGCTGCTCCTGCCCTCCCGCTGTTTGTATCCCCCCCCGTGCCATGTCTGTGCCCTCCCGGTGCCCAGAGCTGGGTCCCACCGAGCCCCCCAGGGCTGCGGGACCTGTAGGACTCGGGAGCAGCCCTGGCCCCGCTCCCGCTGCCTCTGGGCGCTTCCCCGGCCGCGGGGAGTATCCCAAGGAATGTTTTCTTTCCTTGG
>NW_008685938.1:0-512 GCF_000695815.1 Acanthisitta chloris | reverse complement strand
TGTGGAGGGGAGTGATAGAGTGTCTTTTGTGGGAGACTGGTATCCAGTCAGGGTCAACCTACCACAGTGGACTCAAGGACAAAGTCATGTCCATAATACTTTTTTAGGTTTTAATCATTTTAATGATCTTCAGGGACTGTATTCCAATAGTGCTTGAGTGCGTCTTGGGATATACTGAAAAGTTGTTTGCAGTGAAAGGAATTTAAATTTAAAATTGCTCTCCATTGAAATCAGAGAGAATCTGTTGATTTTGTAGATGTTTCAAAAGCCATTCTTTTGCAGGAACATTTGTAAGAGATTGGTATTTGAGGAACATAAAGCCATTTTCTCATATGCAACTCAGCTCAGCATGACAGTACATTGTAAAGCCAGAGGAAGCAAAAATCCACAGAAAAAAACACCGTTATGTTAATGCCCTTAAAAAAATTGCATGCACGATCTTGCAGCTTATTCCTTAGTATTCAAGGGATAAATCACTACAGATTTATTTGATGGGGGCAGACAGGATGCTA
>NW_008685937.1:3149-20319 GCF_000695815.1 Acanthisitta chloris | reverse complement strand
CCTGCTGCTCTGGAACCGGCTGTGGGCGGGGAGGAGGGGGTGGAAACTAAGCCCGCAGCAGCGTCTGAAAGAAAACCAGATTCTTGAAACCATCTGATACAAAATGTTAAACTAAGGTGAAGCAGCTTCGGAATAGGAAAGTTTTGTTTTTCTGTGGCACCTGTTTGTGCTCTAACAGCTTGATGCAGAAGGTATTAGAGGTCAAAACTCCCATTTCGGGAGCAGCTTCTCTCGTTAAAACTAGTGCCAGAGACGTCTGTGTAGTGCAGTGAGTCAGTGTGTGTGTGCTGGTGGTACCTCTAGAGTGCTACAATCCTTTGCTACAGACTCTGCCCTGAAGAATCTGCTCTGGTGCCAATGGGTCAAAATATAGCAGCATGCATAATGTACTCCACCAACCAGACTTCAAACAGAAAGTTTTCAGGGAGGTTGAACAAAACTATAAATCAGGAACTGAGTTTAAACAGGAACCAAGTTTAAACAGGCTGCTATCATTGTTGGATTACAAAATGATTTTAACATGAAAGTGATTTCTTTTAAAAAATTAAAACGCAAAACACTGACCCATCCTTGGTGCCATGTGTCTGGTTTGCTATTGCCTTTGACCAGTAACCATGTAGTATTTTGTGGTCGACTGCTGCATCAGTCTAAACTGATACCTTTTGCCCTAAGTATTTATAAGCAATAACAACTGTCTGTTAAAACATTGCACTTTTTAATCCGTTTTTAATCTCTGGTGCTGATGCTTTGAAGGATTGTGAAGTAACCTTTACTCCAGTTTGTTTTTCTTCAGTATAATTCTCTACCTTCACAAAATTTAAATGTTTTCACACTTTCTCCTGTTTCCTTTTGGGATATCACATGCTGTGCAACGTTGCTGTGGTTTAACTGAAAACACTGTGGATGGTTTTCTGTATTCATTTACTGTTTCTACTAGGAAAACATATGAGTAGGTGAACAGTTCCATTTTTGAAAAATATAGGACTAACCAAAAAACCACCCCCAAAGTAAAAAATTTACATTTTCACAACATTTGTGTTTTTTCTTATTAAAATAACTGTAAACCACACCTTCTCTAGCTACATGCAGCAATGTACATCTATGGCTATTGCATGTTGTACACATTTGAAGAATTGTTTTGTTGGACAGGGTGGCTGTTTGAATGTAAAGCAGAATATACAGAAAGCACAGTGTGGAATCAAGCATAATTTTGTACATTTTTTTAAACAAGAAATAACAGATTCTTACTGTGATTTTAATAGAAGATACAGGAAAGAAAATGGAAAGATAGAACCTAATAGGCAAATCATAAGGAGCTGCTGCATCTGGAAACTAAGCTTGTATATTTTCATATCAGAGATGAAATTGGATTTTTAACTGGGGGTGGTGTCCATAGGTAACTCCTGGCTGCATTCCAGTGAACAGCTTTGTTCACACTGAGTCATGGCTGGGGCAGCCCCAGAGTGACCAGCCTGGAGAGGCTTGGTTCTGGGATCTTGATTTCTCCAGCTTTTGAGTTATTCAGATGAAATCATTTCTTCATACTGTATTTCATGGAGTTCATTTTCCCCATAGCAGTCCTCAGAGTGCTGTAGTGTGCACTGGTAGCTACAAAGTGTTTTGGCCACTGCTGAACACAGCATCAGCACTGTCTCTCCAACATTTTGCTCCCCACCAGTAGGCCTGGGGTGGGCAAGATCTTGGGATGGGGAACAACTAGGACAGCTGTCCCAAACTGTCCAAGGGTGTGCTCCATACCAAATGGCATAGGCTCAGATATAAAAGCTAAGAAAGGGAAGAGAAAGGGGCTGCATTGGTTATTTACATTATTTGCCTTCTGGATTAAGTGCTTGCTCATGTGCTGGAGTTCTGCTTCCTAGGAAGTGGCCAGATATCACTTTTTGACAGGAAGCAGAAAATAATACTTATTTTTCTCTTTGCTTGTGTGTGCAGACTTTTGCTTTAGTAAACTGCTTTATCTCAACCTACAGATTGTTTTCCATCTTATTTTCTCTTCCCTGTCCACCTGAGCAAGGAGAGTGATAGAGCAGGTTGCAGGGCAAGAGGCATCCAGCCAAGATTAACCCACCACACATAGCTATCTCAAAGGAAAGATTTTGGCTAGATTAAGACTTAGATTTGAAGGAGAAATCAGAGTGAAATCCTGTGTCCCTGTTAGCCATTATGTAAAGTGAGGACTGGTTTCTTTTGAGAGTGAACCTGTCCATTGTGATGTTTGAGTTCAAGTTTAAAACCATAATGTTAGACCTTTAAAGGGCAAAAGTAAGTTTGACAACTCTCTGTGTTCATCTGCAGGTTCTCCAGTCAGCATTTCCTCCTTTAAAAAGTATCTTAATTGTTTGCTGAAGTGCAAAAACCTCACAGAAAACCTCAGATCAATAATATTAATATTTAGTATTAATATTTCTTAGTACTGAAAACAGAAGGCTGTGGAGCTGCTGATTCGGAGAGAAATAAAAGTAAGTGGAGGATGAGGACAGTATTTATAACTGGCAGTTAAGATTAGTATGTGGGGGGTTGGGTTTTTGCATGTTTCTTTTCTGACTAGCCACAAAATTTGTTTCTGGAAATCTATAATCTTACTGTGGTCAAAGGAAGAGGGACCAGCACTTGAGTGAGCTTTGAAAGATGGTGTCTGGTGTTCAGTTGTGTGCTAGGACTTCTAATTTGTATTTTTTTCACTAACAGTAAGAATACTGGAGCCCAGGTTGGTTTTGGGTTTTTGGTAGCTGAAAGAAATGCAATATGCAATAAAGAGGAAGGAGGAAGAGACAGATAGGGGAGTGAGTGAGTGACTGAGTAATGCTTAGATGCTGCCTGGGGTTAATCCATGACACATATGCACACGTGCCTGCATTGTCTGTGGCATCCTTTCCTATCTTTTTAAATAAAATTGTTTTTAAAATACTTTTAGCACTAATATTTTGATCAGTAGCAAAGTCTTTGGAGGGTGGGGACCATAGCTTTGTCTTGCTAAGCATGTGAACTGTTTTACAAAGCCTCATATCACACAGGCAAAACCTTGGACGATTTGAGCAGAGGTGGCAAATTTTTTTGTTCCAATGTTGATTTTGCTCTGGTGCTTTCCTCCAAGGTGTTTGAAATGACTTAAAATAACGGAATTAAGGCTAAATTCATCCTGCACTTCCATAGCACAAAGGGCCAGAATGAGCCATGGAACTTTAGCTTCATGTCCTTGTTCCTCACTGGAAATTTATGTATTTAAGCTTTTTTGGTTTTCTAAGAATCTTATCATTGAATGTCTTATTTGCAGACATATTGTCACTTCCACCTTTATACTTAGCAGCAGAAAAAACATAGAAGTAGTGAGTTATGTAGGTGACAGAGAAGAGGTGCCAGAAGAAAGCATTCGGATATATACATAGCACTAGTCCATGTAGACTTATAAATAATTTTTTTTAAAAAGTATCTTTTTTTCTTCTCTACAGAGCTTTAGATGGTAGTTATTAAATATGGAGCCTCTTCCTCTGCTAATTTAACTTTGGAAATAGCAAAGCTCTTATTATGAATCATTTTCCCTTCCATCAGCAGGGGAAAAGTCACCAGAATGTGCTTTTAGCATGTGGGATTCTAGAATGAATGAGAGCTGTTTCCCTGGTAACAGATGTGGAAGGTGGTTTTGAATCCAACAGAATATGAATGGCGTATCTGAAATAGCTGCTGCTTTTTGAGGGGTTGTTTTTTAAGTGGTTGTTGTTCCCCAGCCAAATTTTATTCCTTATACATTTATGGAGAGGTAATTTTCCTGTTGTTGGTTAGTAAAAAGCAACAGATAGTCATTCAAAATATTGCCTGGCACAGATACCAGGAATGTTCATTGGTAAATAAACAAAAGAAGTGAAAACACATTTTATTTTTGGTTTACATTCCTATTGGAAAACAAGGACTTCTTATGAGCTGAAGAGATTAAATCTGCTTTGGCTTTTCCCCAGGTCTTGTCCCTGCCTTGTAGTTGTGGAAATGGCTGTAGCTTTGTTTTCTTGTAACTATGCGCATCATAGCTATGAAGCTAATTGCAGCATTTAATATGGTACTCCATGAAAGAGGCTAACAGAATGGCCCAGTAGTCCTCCAAAAGTGCTGAATTACTCTAAAAGTATTCCTTTCTGATCACTCTTAAAAATTTCCTTTCTTCTGCTTCCAGTCTCCTGCTTGGAATAAACATTCTGTATACATTTTCTGCCTATGTTGTTTTAAAAACCTAAATTTTTGCTATTACTTTATGCAGTATCAGTAAGCCAGGTTTATTTGCTTGAAAGCCATTTTTTATGCCTAAATTTGCACACTAAAACCATTTAGTTCTGCATATCAAACTGTTAATCCTACAGTTGTAGAAAGATATTTCCTTGATACAAGCCTAACAACTGCAACAGGAACTGTTGCAGATCCTGTGTAAATATAGTTTAGTGAATCTCCTAATTTAATTACTAAATGTTGGTATCTTTATTCTCATAAATATTTCTGCCTTTTTTTTTTTCCTTGTAGAGAGCCAGAAATATGGCTTGTAATAGAGGTTTAACTGCAGAGGCTTGAGGCTACTGAAGTTTGCAGAGCTGGTAAGTTAGCTAAAGCTATAACCATGATTCTGTCAGGAAGCCTTTTCCAGTGGCCTCTCAGAACTGGAGAAAGGTATTTCCTTTAATTGGGAAAATGAGTCTGGGTAGGTAACACCTATGTGGCAGTCAGTATGTGGAAGCTGAGGATAGAAAATGAATGCCTGAAGTGACAGGGAGGAGGATAAATATGTGACATTCACTAATGTATTTACATCTCACCTTTGGAAAATATTCTGTCTCTGACCTGGAATATGTGTGCCATATTGTGGCAGCAATGACTTAGCATGTAATTTCCTGAAGATAAATGCAGTAACTGTATTGTGGGCAAGTGCTTGGCACAAAAGTCAGTAAGGAGTAAAATAAAATTTGCTCTCTTTATTTTTTTTTTTTTTTTTTTTTTTTTAAACACAAATAACGTTTAAAACTTGCTTGTAATAACAGAATTCCAGCACCTTGGAGGTATATAGCCATATGTTAAAGATCCCCATTCTCTAATGCTGCTAGCATAGACAGCAGTAAGATGTGATTATATACTTCCAAGTATATAATGTGTCAATATTTTGTTGTTCTACTCTCTATACTTCTGTGTTACCTGCTTTTTATTGCCCTTTTATCATTTCTCTTATTCCTGATGTAAAAACTGTACTTGGTTTTCTAAAGACACACCAGCTGAGGTCTTAAAACACAAGTTCAGTTTGTGCATCTCCATCTATTTCCAGCTATCAGAAATATACTCAATCCAAATCCGACTGTGTGTGCTGTTCCATCCTGAATTGCAGTTCTCTCACTTTATATCTCACAAATAAGCCTATTGGCACAATTATTCCATGTTCAGCCTCTCTCTGAAAGCCTGGCCAGTTCCTAATATGCTCTAAAACACTGCTCTGTCAACACATCTTCCAAGAGCCTTGTTCCTTCCTAGTTACTGGGCCCTGAAGAGATTTTTGTAGGATAATTTATGGGAATGGAGTAACAGAGAGCATGTATAGTTGGATTTGCACAGAGACCCAGTATTCTGGGATTATGAGAAGAGGCACAGCTAGGCACATAGGGAGTAGCTGGAAGGAGCACAGAAGGAAGACTGCACTATACTTGCTGTCAGGCTGGGGAGCACAAAACCTGTAAATCATGTTGCACTCAGGATTGTGAGAGGTCATGGGGTAAAGCAGGATGGCTCTGTTTGCTACCAGCGTGAATTTGTGAATTACTTGACCAATAAATTTTAATTGCTGTGGATTAGATCAAATCAGATATTTTATAAATTGAATACAGGCAGTGAAGAACTCTAGCTTGGATTACAGGCAACGATCTCTTCACACCTGGCTCCATCTGCCTTTGGTGTTTGTGGGGCTTGGGAAAAAAAAGCTTCTTTCTTTAAAAGCTGGAATTAGGGAGGAGTTTTTTGAGTTAATTTCACAGCATTGTTACCTATCCCTGACAGCTGCATAATGTTTTATCTTTAGCTTGAACTGGAGGGCAATGCTGTAATGTGATAGGGCTGTTTATTCTGAGTTTCATAAATATCTAGGCCAGCAATTCAACCTGGATTAAGCACAGTGTTTTCCTGTCAAATACAAGGGTTCCACTTTCAGTGCAGAAAATTAGTGGTGTGGTTTTGTTTGTTGTTTTTTTTTTAAACTGAATTGTATTTGAACAGTATTTTTATTGACTTCTCAAAGCTGATGTGCCAGGACTTCCTTCCTTAGGACTGTGATATATATTGTGACATCAGTATTTTACTAAAGCAAATTCCTCCGGAAATTTGTTTTGCTTGTATTCCACCATATCTCTGTGTTCCATCTCTTCTGATGCAATGCCAAAATGAAAGAATACACAAGGATTTGTTGAAATAACAGCTGCATTAATTGTCTTTATTATGCACAAGAATACAAAATATTTCTTATTGCTTGATTAAAAAGTTGCTTCACTCTTCTGAGTGCTGTGGGTCCTGTCACATGGAGTGCAGAGCTGTGCTAGCAATGTGTAAAATGTGAAAGAAGGTCATGGAGCAAGATAAATGTTTTGGAAAAATTGCTATGATATACGAGTAATACATAACATATTACACTTTCCTAGATTACCTGTATTTTTCTTACTCTTACACTTGATGGTAGGAGCCCTGCTCCTGCCTGCATGACTGTTGATAGAACTGATACTGTGGTCTGCTATGGGACTGAGATACAGTGTGATGCAGTGTTCACTCACAGAATTTTCCTGCTTTGTTATATCTGAAGATGTGATGTTCACAGGAAGTCTTTCCCCTTTGGGCTGATATATTTTTGACACCTAGTGGTACAAAGTGTAAATTACTGAAGATTTACTAATGGGAATACTACTTTAGCAGCAGTAAGTGTTTAGTGGGCAAGTGAAGCAAATAGTATAGGTCAGACAGAATGGAGTTATTTACTAAACTTCCAAAAATTACTGCAAAGGTTTTAGAAGAAAATATAGCAGGTATTTTTTGCTCCTGTCACATCCTGCAGTTGGGGAAGAACAAGAAAAGACTGTCCATGACCCTCTCATAGATTCATTCAGTCACATCACACTGATGCTGAATAACAGGATAATAACAGGAAATATTGAGAAACTGAGAGGTATGGTGGGAAAGGGGTTGAACAATCACAAGGAATTTTTCTGCTGAGTGCGAAATTTGTGAGGATGACTGCAAGTTGCAGAAGGATATTGTGAGAGTAGGCAGTGAAATGGCAGGTAAAGTTAATTGGAGATCAGTAAGAAGTAACTCAGATGGAGAATAACTATATAGCACACGCAATATAATCTCTCTCTCTCTTTTATTTACTTACAGTGCAGATAAGACAATGTCATCACTTCATAAATCTAAGATTTGTCAGCACCTTCATATTCGAAGTTTTGGTACTTTGGCTGTATCTCAGAGGTAAACAGAACTGACCAAGCCCCAATGAGAGCTAAAGGGATGACCAAACTATGGAGTGTTTTCCACCTGAGAACTGAACTGACCTGATTAGGACTCTGCAGCATAGGAAAAGTACAGCAGAAGATGAATGTGTGTGGTGGGTTGTCCTTGTCTAACCTTCAAGTGCCCAACAAGCTTCTTCTATCATTCCCACTTCTGTCATGGTTTAAGCCCAGGCAGCAACCAAGCCACACACAGCCACTTGCTCACTCTCCCACAACAGGATGAGGGAGAGAACCGTAAGGGTAAAAGTGGAAAAACTCGTGGGTTGAGATAAAGACAGTTCGTAGGTGAAGCAAAAACTATGCACACAAGCAAAGCAGAACAAGGAATTCATTCACCATTTCCCACGAGCTCAGCCATCCCCAGGAGAGCAGGGCCCCATCATCCCTAACAGTGAGTTGGGAAGACAAACACCATCACTCCCAGCATCCACCCTTCCTTCTTCTTCCCCCAACTCTATATGCTGAGTCTGATGCTACACAATCTGGGATATCCCTTTGGTCAATTGAGTTTAGCTGTTCTGGCTGTATCCCCTTCCAGCTCCTCGTGCACCCCCAGCTCACTCACTGGTGATGTGAGGAACAGAAAAGGTTTTGTCTCTCTGTAAGCACTGCTCACTGATAACCAAAACACCCTTGAACTATCAACCCTGTGTTCAGCACAGATTCAAAACACAGACCCATCCTTGCTACCCTGAAGAAAATTAACTCAGCCAAAACCAACACACCTTCTCAACAGGACAGAGGAGAAAATATGATGAAATAATTAGTAGGTGAAGATAAAGACAGGAAGATCACTTACCCACTACCATCATGGGCAAAACAGACTCGGCTTAGGAAAATGAATTCTATTTATTGCCAATTAATAACAGAAGGACATTCAGAAATAAGAAAAAAAAATCTTAAAATACCTCCCCCCACTCTCACTCCCATGTTCTCAGGCTCAACTTCACTCCTGATTCACCTCCTGACTACTCTGAGGAGCAGCAGAGCATGGGGAATGAGGGTTGTGGTCAGATCATAACATTTCACGTCTACTGCTCCTCTCTCCTTGCACTCTCCCCTTGTTCCAGACTGAGTTCCATCTCACAGGATAGTCTTTCACAAAATTGTTCAACATTGATCCTTCCTATGGGCTGCAGTTCTTTACAGACTGCGCCAGGGTGGTCACCCACAGGTTTACAAGTCTGGCCAGGAAACCTGCGTGGGCTCTGCATGGACTGACACTTCCCTTAAGCCATACCTGTCTACTCCAGCATGGGATCTTCCATGTGTGGATATCTGCTCCACTGTGGCCATTCATGGGCTGCAGCATAATCTCTACCCTAAAGTAGAGAGCAGAGGTGCCTGGAGCACCTCCTCCCACTCCTTCTTCACTGACCTTGGCATCTGCAGGGTTGTCTCACATTTTTCTACCTGTCTCTCACACAGCTCTTGTACAGCTTTTGTTAAGTATTCTTAGCTCTGCTAACACAGAGGCAGTACCAGCAGCACTGGTGGGCTCAGCCTTGGCTAGTGGCAGGATTCCTCTTGGAGCTGGTGAAACTGGTTCTGTCTGACACAGAGGAAGCTTCTGGCATCTTATCACAGAATCCACCCCTGCAGCTACAAAAACCTTGTCATGCAAGAGAAGACTCTGTCAGAAGTATCAAGACAGAAATAATTTGTGAGATTTAGTTTATTAACTATATGAAGAAAATGGAATTGACTACTTACTTTTCATTTGAAAAGTACGATTGCATATGAATGATACAAACACAAAATAATTATCAGATTTTTTAATGATATAAATTGGTTTCCATTGGGTTTTTTCTCCTATAGAGAAGTAGAATAGAAAATGATTAAAATAAAGGACTGGGAATTTAAAATTATTTTATCTTTTAATCACGAATGAACAGGTGATGTCAGCATAAACAGATTTTCAACTTGAGAGACCTGAAGTACTAGGGTTATTCTTTCATACATAAGATGATCACTTTGGGGGTTGGTAAATCCTTGTTTATAAAACACCTTTAGATCCTCAAGAAGGTGGAAACTACAGAAACAGCAAATGTAATTGCAAATGTGTATCTTTTGATGAAGAATTATGATAATCAGAATCTATTTGCAGGAGTGTATTTACATTGCCTCCTACGGAGTGTTGTCGTGTTTTTTCTTCCCAATAAGGAAAAAATACAAAGACTTAATAAAAAGCAAGTTTACTTATTCTGAGGTCTGAGAACTGATCTGGATATGTTCCCATAACACAATATTCTGGCTAAATTGTGTTCTTGATGGTAGCTGTGCTTCCAGTGTCTTCAGAGTCAGAAAATTGTGACGCTATTTAACAGTTGTGGGAGAGAGGCAGAATTTGGTGTTGTGCTTCTTTGTCAAAGGTAACAAACTACTACGTGATAAGAACACTTCGGCACACTCAGCTACAGTGGCATTGGAAAGCAAAGTCACTTTTGCTTGCACACAAAGAAACTCCTGGGACACAACATGGAAATAACCATGCATCGCTCCAGTCACTCTACAGAAGATGAAAGTATTTTCATCTTTCATTCCTATAATGCAAAGCACTATGAATCTTATAATTGTCTTTCATAAGTGGATCTTAAGCCTGTAATGAAAAACAGCTGAGAACAACAGTAATGGACAAAGTAATTGTGATTCTGCTGTCATAATTGTATTGCGAAAGCGTGTCCAAGAGCCAGTACAGAAATCACTGTGCGTGCTCCCCCACGTCGCAGTATGTCTGTCTCCTCCATGGCATGCCTTCTTCTCCCTGAAACATTTGTCTCCCTATGGCCCTTTCATTAGTTTTGTTTGTCTGTTTGCTTGTTTGTTTTTCTTGTATCCAGTCTGTGCTTTGAGCAGGTCAGGTTATCTCCTCTGTGGGCCCAGGAATTCTCTGGCCACTGAATATCTTTGTTCAGTGCTTTTGTAGTAGAGAACAGATTGTTCTGCACTGAGTGTTTCTTCTTTGTAAGTGTGACGTGTCTGAAAATCTATAACTCATGTATGGACAGAATGTCAAAAAGGCTTCTTGATCCCCAGAAATATAAGAAAATTTTGCAGAAGGTATTATAAAATGTTTCTTATTGCTGTTTTCAGCTGCAGTTATTTATTTTCGTCTGTAGATGCTGCATTGAAAGGGGAAAGGGTGTTCATTTTGTATTGATCTGAAGTTTCTTGGATGAAGTACCTCTCTACAAAGTCATGGTTGGCCTTTAGCTTTGACTGAGAACATGATTTTTATCCTAATTTCAGGTCATGTGTTCTTTGTGAGACTTTGACTCATCCTCAACTTGAAGCTGAAGGGTGTCATAGCATGTTTTGGGTACATTTGAAGCATAAATCCTGCAGATGTTTAGGAACATTATAATTCCAGGAATTATAGTACCATCTAAACACAACTGTTTTGGAATGGATTGTGTGGTTATGGGTTTGATTTTTTTGCCCTTTTTTTTTAAAATGTCATAACAACTCTGTAAATTTTCTGCTAGAAGTGGACTAGTTGAGGGGTTGGGGGTGGAGGAAGATTATTTATCATCTATATATCACTTTTTTCAATGTCATAGAGTGGGAATTGTTAAATTAAGTGTTGCTTGATTAGGCAGTTACAGTACAAAATGACTTACAGTCTGATAGTCTTTTTAGTGTGAGGGCTTGAATCAACTATTTTCACAAACACTTCTTTCTCTATGCTAATCGAGCCTTCTAAAAAGCAAGATGAAAGCTAATGGCAGCCTATCTTTTGGCTTTCTTGAGAAGTTGTGTTTGAGTTACTGTACATATGAGGCACAGAGAAGAATAATTTAATAACTGGGAAGTAACGAAAGCTCTTATTCACTGTTTTTTGTTTGTTTTTTTTTTTTTAACTGACTTCAAGTCAAATTTTAGGAAATGAAAATTTAAAACAGAAGGCAAGAAATTGGTTGATGTTAGAGGAAGGGAAAATATAGCATTCCACTTGTATGCATCAATGTTAAAAGGCCAATTTAAAAGTATTTTTTGATTCCTTGATTGTTCCAGACAGTCACATCTTGCTGAATTATGTTAGTTTTCACTCTATTACATATATACAGAAGAAACAAGTGGTTTAATCTTATCTGAACTGGAGACACAACGGATATTTTAAACTATTAGTTCAACAAAACTTGCCCCTCATCTTCTATTTAAAAAAAAAGGTATTGCACTTAGCCCACTGGGAAGACCTTTGTATATAGCTGTTCTGGATGAGGACCATAGAATAGAAACTCAGTCCTGTTCTTGGGAGTTGGGTTGGTTATCAAATGTACTGATAGATGACAGTGCATATGTTTGCAATTAACAACAACATATCTTTGCAGCAGTATGAACAATTACTTTTTTCCTAGGCATAAAACCAAAATGCTGTAAAAAATGCTTTTCAGAAAGAATGCATCACATTGCATCTCCAAAACATTTCTTGCTTTCTGTAAGTAGCAATCTAGTGTCCTTTTGTCTTGCAAGGTTGCCTCAGCAGGAGTGTATTTAAGCAAAACTATAGTTTTTTTGAAGAAAAGAAGTACCACAATTCCAAATTAATTTTACTGGATAGATAAATAACTTACATCATAAAAGAGGAGGGCAAAACCACAAGTATAGGAAGATCAGATTCAGGAATTACTGAAGGAAGCCATGTGGCAGGGACAAATGGAAAACACAGCAAATAGTAATTGGTTGATTTCATCACACGCATGCGTTTGAAGTTTTGGAGAATGGCATAACACAGTTATTCCTTATCTTCATTATTTTAAACCTTTGTATAAAACACATTGCTTATATCAAGTGCTTTATTTTAAAAGTAATCTGATGGTAATAACATTATTTTATGCTTTTAAAACTGCTTTTTAATTGCAATCAAATTTAACTCATAAGATACAGTAGTTTGGCAACTGATTTTCGTTGTGCTTGCATTAATGCAGATGATAAAGGGCTAGAATTTATAGACAAATATATGTGTATTTAGCGGTTTGTCTTCTAGCTACAGCAATTCAAAACATTCCAAAACATACTGCATCCTTCTTCACAGTAAACGTGCTTAGCTATGGGCCAACACACAAACTCTGAGTCGAGGCACTCCAAAACAGAGGATTCAGTCTGACTTTCCAAAGAATGAGATTTATGCAACCAGACTGATCATAACCAGCTCTGCACCTTTTGTGTGATTTCAGCTCAATTCCACCAAGAGGTTGAAGTTAAAAACCTGAAATTCTTGGCGTCAGAGTTTAGTGCTTTTAGATGGTTAAAAAAAGAGAAAGGAGAAAATTTCTCTAAGTAACACTATTGCTGTAAAAGCAAGGATTCAGCAGAGGAGAGGCTGCTTTCAAAGTACCTCAGAAAGGAACTGGTGTTCCCTCAGTCACAAAATGTGACTGAACATGTAGCATCATATTCTTAGACACTTAGGCACACAACGTCAGACCTTCTGCCTCCTCTCTGGAAGGGTATAGGTTTTCTTGTTATTTTTTTGGTTTATAAGCTGTTTTTGTGAGTGACAACTAGAGCAAGGTGATTCAGGATCCACGTTCAGAGCTCAAATTTTTGTGCTGATTTGCATGGCTAAGTACAAAATGTGTGACTAGTGAATTAACTGCTCCCCATGTGGAAGGCAGGAAGGAAATTTTCCACATCTTAGGTGACAGCCTCCCCTGCCACACATGGAATGAGCATGTGCTCAGTTGGGACTGTGCACATGTTTGTTGACATTAGAATATGTGGTACTTGTTGAGGTTACGTAGGGAGTTCTTGTTGCCTTATTTTGATTTGGATTGTTTTTACAGTCACATTGATCAGAATGCCTTATTGTATTTTAAAATTGCCAGACCCTTAATGACACACTTTCCAGCAATACCACTGCCTTGAATGGTGAAGTTCTTTTTCCTGGTATCTCATAGTAAAAGTGTGTGCTTCTAAAAACCACTGCTAGTGAATAATGATCATTGAGACCTGTGGGAGTCTGTGCAGGTTTGTAAATATATGGGTCATTTCTTTTACCTTAAAGAGTTCTGAGCTTCTCTACTTTGCCCTGTTGTCAACAAGATTGAATACTGGGATCTATTTAATTTCCTTGTCCCTGCCAATACTAGAGAGGTTGTTTGCGTCCGTGTCTGCATTACTCCATTGAATTTAAATAAATGTGACTGGCTAGGGTTAGAGTTGTTTTTTCGGGTTTTTTCTGCTTCTTCTTTGGCAAATTCAGAATCATGGGCTGCTGGCAGTCCTTCTTCCTGAGCATCTTCTAGACAGACTCAGATGCAAAAGCAATATTGACATGCTTTTTCTTGTTTTCATAGCACGTAAGCTCCAACTACCCACTTTATTTCTTCTAGTGGAATTGCTAAACTCATTTGTTCTTCAAAATAGTTGACTGTTGGTTAGAAATCCTCAGATATTTCTACACCTATTAAAATCTCAGACCTACCAGAAATCTAACATAGCTTTTCTTCCCACTTACTCACAGATTCATTCCAAGTTTTGTGTCATCTTCACATTATGTAGGTCAAGGTGGAGGGTTTTTTTGCTTTCTTTTGTGGTGGTTTTGTTTTGCTTTTGTTCTTTTGGCTTTTTTTTTTTACTCTTCTGTTAGTAAAATCCTATGTTAAAATTGTACCTAGTTTAATTTTGGTTTTGATCTTTTGCATTAGGGGAGATGGTTTATCTTCCTTAGAAACAGAGTTAACCTTTCTAATTACTTCAGCTAATTATAGCTAACTTCTGGATGCTTTAGGAAAAAAACAAACATGTAAAAACCTGCAACTGGAGAAACACCGCAAGTGGAAGAGCATAAAGGAGGAAAAAGTGTATGCATTTAAGGTTCCTAGTAGAGAACTGAAGGATGAACTGATGACTATGTGTATGTGTTGGATGGGGGCTAGTCTTTTCTCCCAGGCAACCAGCAGCAGGACGAGAGGGCACAGACTCAAGCTCTGCCAGGGGAGGTTTAGGTTGGATATTAGGAAGAGATTTTTTACAGAGAGAGTAATCAGACATTGGAATGTGCTGCCCAGGGAGGTGGTGGATTCACCATCTCTGGAGGTTTTCAAGCTGAGACTGGATGTGGCACTTAGTGCCATGATCTAGTAACCATGGTAGGGTTGGACTTGATGATTTTGGAGGTCTTTGATTCTATGATTCTATGATTGTAAAGAAAGTTTGGACTGAACTGACTTACTAAGCTGAGCTGCATCTGCAAGAGTGGTGATTTTTAGTTTCTTAGGTCTCCTGATCTTTCAGGTATGTTCATAATTCCTTCTTTAGAAGGAACTATTTTTCTCTTAAAATACTACCAAGTGTACTTAGACTTTAGGTTCTGCTGTTTCTAAGAAAAGCAAATACTGATGCCTACTGGGTTAACTGTAAGGAAAGTTCTTTTTTTTTTTTTTTTAGCCAATAATATGGCCTATATTTTCATAGATACAGATGTTTGGCCAGGCCTACACCCATAGGTCCACAAAATCAGGTAATTGTCAGAACTGATGCCTTGTTAAGAGTTTTTCCAGAAAATGTTATATCTGCATCTCCTGGAATTCAGAAGCTTTTTCTCTTGACATGGCCTTTCATGTTAAATGTTCCAGTTTTATAGTTGCTATTTCTGGGCAGCATTTAGTATAACACACAAAGGTACAGAAGCCCACAGTATGTAAGTAACAAGGTTTGGTTACAGTGCATCAGAAATCATTGGGCAGAAGCCCTTCAGCCAGTGGCACATAGGTCTCCTCTGGCTTTACAATGTTATAAATATTAGTAGCATAAGTAGTACATATAGATAAGGTGTGATCTGATAATAGAAAGGGAAGGACAGTAACGATGGGAAAAAGTAGTTAATAATGTAGAACTCCTAACTGAAGACTCCAGAGTTCATGTTGCACTTTGAGGTCAAGGATTGCGTATAAAGGCTCATACTAGAAGGACATGTACAAGTGGCTAAGATTTTTGGCTTTTCAGAACAGACTTCAGTGTACTGCAGACCAAGTACCCTTTCTGTTCCCCATGTTCCTTCCTTTGTAACAACCGAATCATGCCATTGCTGCCTTTGTGTCTGCAAAAACATGATTTATTGGCAACTGAAACTGAGGGAAGCTTGGTAAACAAGTCTGCTAATGGTGCAGAAATGGAGCAGAGTCCAGTTATTCTCTGAGCTGTGGATTAAAGAGGCAAAAAGTGTTGTGACTTTGCTATAGAGACTGAAGTAAGGTCATTGTACCAAGTCAGCTGTGGCTGAATATGTTTTCTCACTCATCTTATCTATCAGAACTTGCTGCTTCTGCACCAGTATCAGGATGGAAGTGTATGCCTCTGTCTCTGCCACCTGAGTTCAACCTGGCAAGTTCACATCTGCAGTTGTCACAACAAAATTAGCCAGAGTTCGTCTCTCAGAGCCCTTGATCAGCAGAAAACAGAAAATGAAAAACATTCTAGATGAGAAAGAAAAAAACAGTCATTTTTAAATGCTGGAATTTTCAAAAGCTTTAAGAAAATAAAGTTTAAAATAACAAGAAAGTCTGCACTTCTGGATTTGGCATGAGGAGTCAGAGGTTGAATCAGTCCTGAGAGGAAGATGCTTGAAAATGTGTGTCACAGCTGGAGAGTTTTGATATCTGCACACAACTGGCTCTATCAAACACATGCTCTCTGTGTGAGAGCTGTGTCTACTTTTGCTGACAACTTCTTCCAGTTCATTAAGTTTTTTGTGTGGTCTTGCTTACATACGTCAGTTTTAAGACAGAAATAAGAGACTCTGTTGAACTACATACAGTACCTACTATACAGTTGAAGCTCCTTATTCTTAGAAGAAAAAGATACTATTTTATAGAAATATTTGCCATAATATGTGACTAAATCCTTACAATGGAAGATCTGAGGATTTTTTGTAATGGAAAATTTAATGAGCATCTTTCTAAAGGAATTTCTGTATTGCTGTAATTAAATCTCTTAATGAACAAGAAGACAAATAAATTAATGGCAGATGAAAAGACCAATTAGTAGTAACTCAGCCAAAATTACTTAAATCAGCATCTGCTGTCATGTCAAAAGTGGAAAAGCCTCTTCAGAAAGAGATCCAGCTGGAAAACTCCTCTAGGCCTGCTCTTAATGCTAAACCCTGTGACACATTTTGTGGATTTATGATCTGCCAAAAAATTTATCCTTTGAAATGAATTTTCCACAATGAAAAAGTGTTTTTAGTGTTAGACTATTTCCTATCAAACACCATGGTGCCATTTTTTTTATTCCTTGTTTTTTACCCCTGGTATATGAATTGACAAATGTTACATATTGTTCTTTTATACTGATGCTGGTCAGCAAGGCTGTGTATCTGATCATTTTTCCTGGAAGGATGCAGAGCATTTGGTGGGGCAGGATATGCTACTATCTTACTGGATTTCTGTTTGCATGCTATCAGTTGTGGGGGTTTGGGGGTTTGTAATTTTGAGGGTTTTTTTGCAAGACATTTCCACATCTCTTTGTTTGACTAGGAGATTAATTTGGAGGCACTGGAGACATTCCTACTGCTGCCTAGAGGCCACTCTGCCAATGCAGCAAGGAGGCTCCTCTAGTCTGGCTGTGATGATGGTGTTATCTATTTGCAAGGGCTGAACAAGTCTGAATAGGTGTTGCTCTCAGTAGCT
>NW_008685937.1:0-3129 GCF_000695815.1 Acanthisitta chloris | reverse complement strand
CTGTGTAAAGAATACAGTAAATTAAGGCCAGATGGAATTTGATGTGCAAACCTTATTTACTCTGTTTCATCAAATTATCATGGTAGCACTCACTGTGAGTTTAGCTTTCCTGTAAAGCACATGTGGTAACAGTGCAGAAAAAAAAAGCTGGGGGTGCACAGAGCAGCAGCACATTACAGGATATGGAAGCTTCAACAGAACATTTTATCCTTTAAACTGAAAATCTTGTTTACTGTCAGTTAATTCTTACCACCCTTGCTGCAAATTGCACTGGTATGGAATAAGTTGTGTTTGGATGCAAGATACAAAGGAGAAATACTGAAAAAAGTTTTTCAGTTCTTGCTTTATGGTGAAAAATATTGTTTTCTAGAAGAAAAAAAAAAAGGAAGAAAAAGAGTAGTACGTATTACACACATATCCACCCTCTAAATTAGTGTGACATGCAGGAGTATATCTCATGTTTTTCAAGTCTTTCTATATTGTTACTTAAAAACTGAGGTGAAAAGTTGGCTAATTTGCCAGTAGACTGGAGTGTATAACAAATTTCAAAGCAGCAACAGAATAAATTGACATTAGGCAATTCACATCAAAGGGGGAAAAATCATAAAACCTTAGAATCACATAATAGCTTGGGCTGGAAGGGACCTTAGAGGTTATTGTCTAGTTCCAACCTCACTGCCACAGGCAGGTATCACTCATTAGTGTATGTTGTCCAGAGCTCCATCCAGCCTAGCCATGAAACAGGATGTAAAAAATTGTAAGAACATACACAACTATATATGGGCTTTAAGGAACTGACCTCAGGTTAGATTTCCTCTCTGTAATATACTGCTTTGAACAGATTTGGCAAAACAAAGTCTTACACTAAAAATTCTGAAGAAAATTCATTCTTCTTTGGGAATTAGAAATGTGGGATTTTTTTTCACTTGTTTGGTTTCTTAAATCTATAGGTCTGTGCTGCTGGACCCTTCTCTAGATTTTATTCTCTGTCTTAGAACATAAGTTTATCTGAGTGGGCAGATATGCTATTATGAAGGGGGTCAGCATTAATTTATGCAAGAGCCTCTGAAGCTGAGACTACATGATAGACAGTGCAATAAAAATCCAGGGTAGTTGCATGTGCTCTATGGCTGGTGTGTTTCTTTCTTGTTCCTCCTCTGTTTCTGTATGACTTTGTACTGCTGGTATTTTTTCTTTGATCCTCCTATTTCTTAGTCATTAAAAAATTCCAAGATAAAACATTCTCTCAAAAGCTGACAGTTGTTATTTTGTTTTGCCTTGTAAATATGTCCCAAGAGTGCTTGGCATAAAGGTGCATTATAGAATAGCATAATGGACTACAGAGATGTTACTGCATGTATCTGGTCTGGTTTCCTGTGCAACACACACTGTAGGACTTTCTTGCATTGCAGCTTGGCTGTTTTTTCTAAAAGTTATGCTTCAATTAAAAATAAAATCGGAATCTCTGTAATAATAAACTCATTTCTGTTCTTGGTAAAGAATAGGTTACTCTCACAGGAGTAGGAGTACTCTCACAGCCTAGTTCTGTGCTGTGCCAAGCTTCCACTTTTGGCATGTGGATACTGTTGCATATTTACTGGTTATCTTGAAAAGTCATCTGTTACTTTCTGTTCTACACTTTGAGTGACTGAGTTACTGTTGCTTGTTCTCTTTCATCCCTTAATAGTTTCAGTTTTCTCCTGAAGACACAAAGTAGATATGGATCTAGTCCTTTAAACGGGATCAGTCCCAAACTTCATGGTGTGAAGACTAAAAATCAAGAGGCAGGGTGGCTAAGCTAGCCTTATCCCAAGTCTCAGTGTGACATGATGCCTGGCTTGGAGAGTCACAAGGTAGCTGGGAAACTTTGGGGTCTGAGCTGGTTGGGAGTTCTGCATTAAAATAAATACACTCACAGTGGAGCGCAGTCAAGTGATTTCTCCTGCTGCTGCCCTAGGCAGCAGTCTCTGTTGCGTGGGTGCAAGTTGTCTTGAATGGTAAATGAATGCCTTTCACCCCATCAGAGCTTTTCTATGAGCACTTTCCTGGGAGTTTGGCTGGTAAAGACAAGAATTAATAATATAGAATTGCATAAAACAAAAAATGGAATTTCATGTGAAGAGAGGTTAAGTGGAGTACATAGGGAAAAGAAATCCAAATTTCACACGGAACAACAAGGTTTGTTGCTGCTCATGAGTGTACTTTGGGATCTCAACAGGCTATTCCATGAAAATGTTAGTTCAGCACTCAGTAGCAGTCATAGCAGCAGGATTATACAGGCTGTGTCACTGTGTAATCCTCTGTTTGCCCAAGTCCAAAGAAGTAAGGTAGCAAAATTTTGGAAAACACATATCTTTACATCTGGTGATTCTTCATGCATAAAAATTAAAATTTGGTTTTAACAAGGCTTTTCCATGTGGTTTCAGAAGACTGTAATAGTATACTGAATTTGGGGAGTTGATGTTTTTCCTCCAAAGGTACGAACAGTATGAAATGTTGTCTGTTTCTACTGAAAAAGTGTATGAAACTTCTCTAGTACATATGCAGAACAGTATCGATACAAACCTAAGTTCATCCTTCTATGAATTACAGCAAAATGAAACATTTCATTAAAAACAGATGCATTTTTCCTTGGTAATTCTTGTCACATTCAAGCTGTGCATTACTTCAGTTTCCATTACTGGTCGTAGAGCTATTTTTTAAACACTGTGATTACAGACATTGGTATTTGCCTCTAATACCAAAGATAATATGGAAGAAAATTTTTCCAAACTATAATAGGCAAACATATGATTAAATACCTCAGGGCCTTGTTTTCATTATATTGCCTACAGACAATCTTAAGTAGTTCTGCTGTCCCAAAGCAAGTTTAGGTTGACAACTTAGTTAATATGCTTAAGCTTAACATACTTAGGCACATGAAAAGCAAAGAGGTGATTAGTAATAACCAACATGGCTTTGCCAGGGGCAAGTCATGCCTGATGAATTCGGTGGCCTTCTGTGATGCGGCCACAGAATTTGTGGATAGGGGCAGAGCAAGTGAGATCATCTACCTGGACTTATGCAAAGAGTTTGCCACTGTCCCACATGACATCCTTGTGACTAAATTGGAGAGACATGGATTTGATG
>NW_008685936.1:14370-16732 GCF_000695815.1 Acanthisitta chloris | reverse complement strand
GCCTTGTTAAACCTCATCCCATTGGGTCCCACTATGAACAACTCATCCAAGGTAATGTGACCTATTGAACATTACAGATCAAGATGAAGAACTAGCTGTGGTGGAATTATATTCTCAAGACCTAATACCAATTGTTTAACTCCCTGCCAGTGGAACCAACAGAGACTTGCTCTGATTCTGTAGCCCTTTGAAAAGCTAATTTGTGGAGTAAGCTCAGGTGACAACAAGGTTTCTTTCAGACCTCATATCACTTTATTCAAAATGAGAAGTGCACTTTGGTCTAAAGGATAGAGAAGGTTTCCAGCACAGAGAGGAAACAGCTGAAATGAACAGTGGGCTTTTGAGTCACATTTTGCTTGAGCAGGATTATAACGCTCTCAGGGCTGTGTTCTGAATCCCTTCTTCAAACACTTCAGTATAATCAGCTTTGTAGGCCTTTCAGCACCATGCCAAATGGCAATAATGCCAAAGCTGGCCACATGAGCCAAATCACCTCCAAATAAGACATAACAATATTGTCATCACACCACTCCAATAACACTGTGTCAATAAGGAAATCTGGTTTCTTTATCCCGCATTGAAAGAGAGTCTATCATCATTCTCCTGTTAGAGGCAACATTATCAAAGCCACAAGGTGAAAAACAAAGGAAAAGAAAAGGGGGAAAAAAGATTTTTGTATTACTAAAGACCAACACCCCTACCATAGGAGAACCGATGTTTCTGTATACAGTGGTATTGCCAGAAGTTTACCACATGGCATTATGACACTCTGGAACATACTGTTCTTGCTGGGAGGGTGCACAGGGAAAGGCCTTATCCTGGACACCTCAGTACAGAGATAACCTAGAAAGCTTCTCTGGGATTACTTCCTTAGATGCAGTAATGGATTGTGTTGACACTTCCAGTCCCTCCAGGGCAGTGTTTCACAGTTCAGTGAACACTGTGCTGGTGTAAACTAGGCTGGTAGACTTTCCCCTGGAGTATTCACAGGTAGCTAAGAGGTGAAGAGATAATAAATGGATTTCTCAGCTATAACTGGGAAAAATTCTGGTCTTAAATCTTCATTGCCAGCTCACTCAGTTGGATACTGATCTTGTTTCAGAGGTAACTGAAAAATGAGTGACTTCTGGTGCTGCCTAGCTGAGTAACCAGCATCCTACACTCCTCTGCTAGGCTGTCTCCACTGATGGCTTGCACTTGGAGGCCATAGACAGCAATGCTTCATGGATGTAATTACCAGCTCTAAATTGGCAAATGGAGTAGAGATCAGCAGCCTGAACCTTGTCTCTCAGCTGTCACTGGGACTTAGCCATGAACATTTCAGTTGCCAGCAGCCATGAATGATTCCATATATACGATAAATTTAAGGTGTCAAAGACTCTTTCACTCTTTGAAACAAACATCTTGCTGGCAAGAATGGATCACCTGGGCCATCATGATAGTACCATGGCTATTTTGATAATTATCATGGGCATTGTGAGATGTCAGTCCCCTTACATCGTATGCGTTGGAGAGGTTTGGACTACAGAGCTTCATCTTTGCATATTGGGCAGCTATGAGGAGAATATTTGGTTGTGACTGTGACAACAGGGTTTCTATAGTTTGCTAGTTATGGATGAAAAGCTTACATGTTGTGCTGGTTTGAGCTGCAGTAGAATTAACTTTCTTCGCAGAGGCTAGTATGAGGCTATGTTTGGGTTTTGTGCAGAGCACAGAGTTGATAATGCAGAGATGTTTTTGTTATTGCTGATGTTTTTGTTATTGCATAGAGTCAGGGCCTTTGCTGCTTTCCGTACTGCCGCGCTGGCAGGGAGGTTGGGGGTGCGTGGGGGACTGGGAGGAGACGCAGCTGGGACGGGTGACCCGGGCTGACCAGAGGGATATTCCATACCATATGACATCATGCTCGGTACGTGAGGTGGGAGGAAGAAGGAGGAAGGGGGGACATCTGGAGTGGTGGCGTCTGTCTTCCCAGGGAACCGTTGCGCGTGGTGGGCCCTGCTCTCCTGGAGATGGCTGGGCACCTCCTGTCTGTGGGAAGCAGTGAATTGGTTCCTTGTTTTGCTTTGCTTGTGTGTGCAGCTTTTGCTTTCTCTGTTGGACTGTCTTTATCTCAACCCATGAGTTTTTGTGGCTTTTGCCCTTCTGGTTCGCTCCCCCGTCCCGTTGGTGGGGGAGTGAGTGGGGGGCTGTGTGGTTCTTGGCTGCTGCTGGGGTTAAACCACGACACATGTAAACAGGCACATTCTGACCAAGACTGAATTAGAGCTCAGCCTCATAAACTGTAGAATTACACACACAGGAGATCAATACAGATTGATTCTCTCTTGGCTTTTTTTTTTTTTTTTGTTGGCTTTTTTTT
>NW_008685936.1:11827-14060 GCF_000695815.1 Acanthisitta chloris | reverse complement strand
TGAGTGGAGTGGGGGGCTGTGTGGTTCTTGGCTGCTGCTGGGGTTAAACCACGACACATGTAAACAGGCACATTCTGACCAAGACTGAATTAGAGCTCAGCCTCATAAACTGTAGAATTACACACACAGGAGATCAATACAGATTGATTCTCTCTTGGCTTTTTTTTTTTTTTTTGTTGGCTTTTTTTGTTTATTTATATAACTGTAAAATGACCAGCATAGTTGTGCAGGCTGCATATTTTTTTAGGGAAAAATGTAATTGAAAAATACTAATTCATTAGAAACTTAACAAAGAATGATGACAAATTTATTGTCAGACAAACTTTGGGGGGTTGGTTGTTTTTTTTCCAAATCCAGAGTGAAATTCCTTTGCAAAATAGGGTATTCCATAGAACTTTCTCACTACTGTAGAATTATTAGGCTTCTGGGGACAGGTTGGCAGACTAAGATCAAGTCCCCCTTCCAGATAAAGCATGGGTCTTCAGCATTAGATTTTGCTGAGATGGTTAACTTTACTTACACAAAATAGCTTTCAAGAGATTTGTTTGTTTTGATACAGGATAAAAACATTTTTTAAATGTAGAAGAGTTCTGCAGAATGAAAGAACCTCAACCAGTTTTTCTCCTGCAATTCAGGTCAATAACTTGTTCATGAAAGCACTGACACAATAAAAAAATACTAGAAAATAAATAGATCTAAGTGACCCTCTTTGTAGAGTTCCTGACAGTTTAAGCTGAACGTACAATGTCTTTATCACAATACCATCTTTCCTCTCTGAAACTGTTGCTGTCACTATAGTAACTGCCATATTAAGAAAAAATCCCCTGCTAATCTCGAAATATGAACATATACCTAAAATAACTGTACTTACTGTACCAGTAATATCACCCAAGGATTTTGCAGAGCCTTCAGAGAGATCATAAACATAAAAGTTATAATGAAGAAACATTTTTTATTTGATAGAATAAGCCTGGTAGCTGTTGTAGATGAAGCTACATGGCTCATCTCTTTAATGAATTAAGATGTTGATACAGAATAAATAATGAAGAGAGAGAAAAGATTAAAATTACTTTAGAAAGGAAACATGTCGAGATTGCAAAAGACAAGCTAGAAATTATTTGCCACGTTACAGCTGTTACAAGAGCAAGTGGTACTCATGATAATATGCAATCTCTTTTCATATTACTGGAAGATAACATAACGGCATTGACACGAGCAGGCACAACTCACCATGTCCTGCTTGCCATTGTTCTCCATGCTGAATTGCTCCTGAATTCTGAAAATCACTGAGTACTGTGAAAAATTGCATGTCACATAGAGACAGCCAAGGGATAAGGCATATCCCTACTGTACAATATATAAGGATCAGCATAAATTAGAGCTAGCACATGATCTGCCCTTCTGTGTCCAAAGAAGGATTTTCTCCCAAAGTAATTAGGCTTTATGTGCAAAAAGCTTTTTTTACATTACTTGTTTATAGATGCCTGATCAGATACTAATCGCTTTATCATCTTCCTTAACCTAAATTTTGCGGCTGTTGTCTAGGAATTTTAGCATGGTAACAGATGCATAGCAGTCAACAAATGCACCTCAAATCCATTAATTTTGTTTCTTTCTTTAATTGTTTCTTTGCAAGTTGGGTTATAAAAATTACAGTCAGTTATCCTGGTTCAGAATACAAACACTTAAAACTGCTTAAAACCTTGATCTATGAAATATCAAGCTCTCTCTTAAATGTCACTGAACTTCCTTTTGTTGACTTATATGCCTATAAAAAGTATCCTGCAGGCAATGTTGGACATGAAATAAGATTTCTTAGCAATATAAATAAGATATATGCAGACATAGAAACAACTCCTCCCATCGTTTCTCTAACATTCTGAACAAGGAGGGTACACTATGGAGACAAGGAGGCAGGCAGAGACACAGTCTGTAAGGATGAAATGGTTGCTTATTATCTACCCAGTCTCTGGTTTCTCAGCTGAGATGGTCAAACAAAACGAAACACCTGTGATAGAGTTATGGTCAAAATAAGCAGATAGAAATAGAAATGTGTTAAAATCTCTTAGTTGGTTGGATTAAGGAAATATTTACTAGATGACAATGGCCTCTAACTGTACCAAAAATTAGCTAGAGTGAGCAACCTACACTTTGGGTCCCACCTAGATATGCAGAGCCACACTGCAGACTTTCCAGGCAGCCAGGAGTCCTTGTAGCGTGTTCTACAACTCCT
>NW_008685936.1:0-11804 GCF_000695815.1 Acanthisitta chloris | reverse complement strand
TGCTGATTTGCAGAAAGACCTGTACCTTCTCCTGGCTTATGAAGCAAAGAGTGGGAAGGCATGGGCTGACTCTCAGATCTTATGTGGAATTGTGCACATCTGTCTTTGCTATGAAGGGATTGGTCCAAGTGAATTCCCAGTCCAAGTTTTAGCCCAGCCTCCAACTGTGTCTGTTGGAAGGGCCACTGGCATGCCAAGCAATAAGGTTTTGTGTGTGGATAGAAAGGGAAATGAACAAGATCCCTACCCATATTTTGCTGTCCTTAGTGATTTTAGGCCCCTCCTATTTTCTGTACATGATATGTTCCATTGTCTGCATATATCTTTGGTCAAGGCTGAGTCTGTGCAGAAGTCTGCTGCAGAAAATATATTGACCTAAATGATGATGGAACAAAGATTTCAGAAGGAGCAGTAAGAATAATAAACTATCCTAAACACAATTGGATGCAGAAAGAGAGAAGAAAGGAAAATATGAAGTGATCTTGGAAACCAAACAGAAATTCAATATATTTTCAGAATTCATTCTCATTTTCAGATATCTGCTCAGCGTATCACTACAGAAATAAGGCTAACTAAAAAAAAAATAGCTTTCTGCTTCTGTTACAAGCAACAGAATTCAGAAAACTTGAGAAACAGAATGAAGATTTTGCAGGATTATGAAACCAAGAGGAGGAGAGAAGCTTCCAAAATTTGGTGCATTTGTTCAGGAACAGAACTTTGTGAAGGTTTTGTCCATCTGTTTCAAAACCAAATTATAAATTTGTCCCCTCCCCAAAGAAAGAATTCTGAAATTTATTCCATATCTTTACTGCACAATTTATTGCATGCTGTAGCACCAGCATATGCACTTATTTAAAAGTACTAAAATGTTAGAACTTATCACAAAGCTGGGAGATGTTGGCCTGTGTCCCAATTAGTTCTTTTATTAGCTACTCTTGTACAATAATTTTTAATGAACTGAGGATGGATTTGATCAGGAACTGATTTAAAAGAGCAGGTTATAAACAGTATATTGTTGCAGGGTAGGAGATCAGGCTATGCCCCAATAGAATTAGCTGTGTTAGACTAAGAAGCTCTTGTAACCTCATTAGTGTTCGAATTTTGTTTCTTCTACAGAATTTTTAAATAGTTGGTTTTTCCTATGCATTTGCTTTAGAATGACAGAAGGATGCATTTTTAAGGATTTTAGATTTATTATATACTTTGAGGTTTGCAAGGGAAGGAATCATGACTTGGAACAAAGGTTCTGTAGGTTTACCTGAAAACTATACTGATACAGGTGTCACACAGAAGGCCTCAGAAAATTGGGGCTTAGTGGGACAATTTCTTCAGCTTTAAAAAGACATTAATTCTGTCAATATCTGTTGCAATCCCTTGCCAGGATGGCATGGCTTCTCAGAGGCCCAGCTGTGTAAGATGGTGAAAATGTGGGTGAGATGATGAGCACAGTCTGCCCTGCAGGATTTGGTGGGAGGGGAGGGTGTTCCTGAGGTCACCAGAGCACTCCTGCACTTCAGGCAAGGCACCTTTGCTTGTGCTTGCTTTACTTTCTATGAAAACATATTCTAAACTCCAGGAGCTATGCTGACACGTGTCAGCATAATAGGCCATGTACAACCTTCTGTTGTTTTACAACAAGACCTTACCTCAAAAGAACCAAGAACACACTTAAAATTAGACACAAGTTTAATTGTTTTTATGTCTTGGAGGCCAAATTAACTTTGGTTTTACTAAGAAAAATTGGTTTTCTGTATCTGTGAACCAAGTTCCATAATACCAACCTGTGGTCTGAACTGTTATTAGGTTTCTTTCACAGAAAGAAGGGAAAAAAATGATTCTTCAGCTGAGTTTCTATTTGTGATTCACATTAGGGACACAACTCCCACTCCACAGATATTCTATTTCTCCAGTGCTTACATGTATGAAGAGAGAACAAGATAAATAATTTCAGGTTTTCTGCATTAGCCCTTTTACTGGCCACTTTAAATAAGATTACCACATTTAAACTGAGTAAACACTGTACTCATTCTGTCAAACTTCAGTGATCTATCATGCTTTGAAAATAGCTTTGAAACCTCTTTTGGTTTATTTAAAAACTTCTCCTTTCCAGTATATTCCTTGGAGGTTTGCCATTTCTTTGGCAGCTTGGAGAGAAATTGATCAGGTAGTGTTTCTGGTAATGTATATTGAGACCAAATCCATATAAATCCTGCCATTCTTTCATGTTTGAGATAGAGTTTAACTTATTATTTAGTGTCATTACAGAAAAGGCCTGTTTTTCACTTGACTTAGATGATTTAATAATTTAATGTCATGGTAAAGAAGAAGGTTTATTTGTAGGAAATACATCCAATCCTTAAACAAGTCAGTAGGGCAACCAAAACAACTTATTTTCTTATTGAAATCAGAATAATTCTACTTTTTTTGGAAGGACAATCATGGTAGTAATAAAGTCTAATTTGAGGGCAAATACATTCAAATTTATTTTGTCCTCCTTTTGGAGTAAGATTTATAAGGTTTTGGCAGAGTTATGCGTCTGAGTCAGCCTCAGCATAAATGGGTATTGTTCTACCTACGTAATACAGCCTAATAGTTTCCAATCTTATAAAGCCCCGAAGGTATAATCAAATCATGCTCTTATAATGCCACGTGCAGATTTCAAACTAATCCTTATCTTCTCCCAGACTGAAATGGGATAGAATACCTGTTTTACTCAACTCCTTCTAGTACATTCATGTTACCGAGGGAAGCTAATGCTAACGTTCATTTCCATGGAAACAGAGCTTGCAGAGGCATCTTACATGCAGTGTTTTGGGTTAAGTGGAGCCGAGTTTGGGTCCCACGTTCCACGCAATCTAAACTGATTACATACTGCAAATATGCACTGCCAATCTCCGCGTTATGACAGTTGTCTTCCTTTGGGGACTGGGTACCCCCGTGAGAAGCACTCCCACCGACTCACACCTCTGCGCTTCCCGCAGGCTCTGCCGCACCCATGCTCACTGCAGCACCAGCTGCCAGCTTCTGCCTGCCTGTTTATCAATGGATTTATTTTTAGTGGGTTTGAAATTCAGGGATGCTGAGCCACGTGATGCCCCTTCTGCACTGCCTCTGTGCTGGCTGGGGTAATGGGGGGAGGGAGGATGCAAAGGCAGGGTAGTGTTTCAACCTTTTTAGCTTCAATTCAGCATTGCAGGCTGAATCACGGAGTGCACACCAGCTCAGCTATGCATGTGGCATTTCAGCACGACAGTTTTTGTAAGCAAAGAATGCCTATCCTCTACATTTGATGCAGCTTATATTTAGCAGGTTTCTTCAGGTACAAAGAGCTGAATAAGTGAAACCATCACTGTAGGCAGCTGCTTAGGAATCTCCTGTTTGTTGTCATAGTGGTTACTTTAAAAGAAGAGAAAAATAATTGAATTCTGGTATCTTAGTGTGTCTAAGTTAGCCAACAAGGACCTTAGGAAAATCCTGTTATTCTTCAAATAGAAAACAGATTACATTCTTTATCTTTGAAAAAAAACAGAAGCAGGGCTTTTCCCTCAAGTTTCTTTCTCTTTTGTCTAATTTAATTTAGTTTAACTCCTTCAGGCTTTAGTGTTCATTTCTCATCCTGTTTAAGTGTATTAATAATGAATTCACTTTTCATTCATTATTCTTTATTTGCATTATCTTAATGCATAAGGACCAACATTCTTTATCTTACAAGCTGTACAAATCACCAAACAAAGCAAAACAAAAAAATCTCGTGATAGAAGTGGAGGACTAGAGACAGCAGACTAATCCAGACAGGCAGACAAATCCTAAGAAACACTGCAGCAGTATTTGTCAGGATGACAGGAAGGGGTCTTAGAGCACTATCAGCCTAAACGTTCACGTTCTTGTTGAGCAGAATTGCAAAGGAGTTTGTGACAGGCAATTTTGCTGGAAAGACCTCTGTGACAGAGAAGCATTGACAAATTCTTGAAATCTATTTACATTTGCAAAGGACCGTCAGGACAGACACAATCTCTGTCTCAAATGAGGTCTTTAAGTAAAGAGAGTGTAGGAAAAGGAGGAAGGCTAGACTACAGATAGCATCATTAGATGCTGGGGTAGGATCTTCACTTCTTGGTGGTAGCAAGCTCTATAATGTACAAATGCATGATTGCATACATGTACAAAGAATATCACATACATATGCAGATAAATATAGTCCAGGGAATAATCTGAATGGTTCAGTTCTTCATCTGTCTTCACTACTCAATACGATAAGAAATCCAAATTCATCTGAAAATGCCATCAGCATTGTTTTCCCAAACAGCATTACACTTCATGAAGGCAAATATTTGTGAAAGCAAGCATGGTCTATTCTTCCATGCAGTAATTTGTTGGAGGGGAAAGCTTCCCATTTCAGGCACTCAGTGTTGCAGAATACTAAGCATTGCTTCTCCTACACACTGTTTCCATGGGGTATAGCATGGAGTGGGAAGGGGCACGGACTGACAGAAGAAATATGTTAAAGAATATCAAGGACAATTTATTCTGTCTTTACAAGCAGACCTAAGGAAAAATACATCAAAAATACCTCAGCATGTGAAACAGCACTGTAGTTAGTCCTTTGGCTTAATGTATCAGAAAAATATCTGCATCTCAAGCTGATCCTACTATGATGTCTCCATCTGTGACACATCATTTATTCCAGCAGTGAGTAAGCTACATTCATTAATACAGTATTCTCCCAGGTTCATTGCAAATGTTTGTTGCAGGTATGAACCTAGGGCCATGTTTGAATTTAAATCTGGATTGCCAGTATACTATTCCACCTTTCATGAAATAGTACTTGACATTGGCATTTTTCAGCTTGCCAGGCAGACACAAATGCATATAGGCTATACAAGTTTAAATTTTCTGTAGGGTTATGTTTCAATCAACATGCATTTATTATTTATGATCCTTCTCACATCCAACTGTACAATGAATTTATATTTATAATATTTCTTATTTGAGCTGCAAGATGGTCCCAGCACCTCAGGGGGGCTTCTTTAAAAGTAGGCAAAATACTAAACTGAGCTGAGTAAACACAGTGGCTGCTTCAAATAATTGTACAAAAGCTTTAACTGTCTTTCTGAAGAAAATTGTATCATATCATGCTACTGCTGATGATTTTCATCTGTGTCCCATGAAACCACCTATAATAACTGATCATTTACTTTCAAGAATCCAGAGAAACCTATGATAGCCCCAGTAACTAACCACTCTTACTTGGATTTGACTATGCATCCTCCTCTGCTTTGCTGTGGAGAAAGTGCATTTCACATTGCATACAAGCAGTCTGGGTGGTTGGGGCACTGAAAACTCATTTTCCTGAGTACAGTGTAGCTTATTTACTTCCTTTTGTAGTTCCTTCACCCAACAATAGAGCTTCTCAACAACAACACACCTGTTGCAAGAGAAATGACTGCTGGTCACAGCCTCACAGAGAAGTTTCAGGTACTCCTGGCAACCTGAGACCTGGATAGCTACATCTTCCACCAAACTGTCTGGCTTGAGGCATCTGATGCTGCGCTGCCTCCAGCAATTAGAGGGGAATGAGCTCTGTGGTACATCAGAACCAGACCTGGGAGATGGGGCACTGGTAAGACTGGGCCTCACTTGTTACTGGACCCATCACTGCTTCTATTATTTGCTCTTGGATGGTCAGAGAAGAGCCCTTCCTGCTCACCCTGCCTGTGTGAGCTGCCATGCAAACTGCTGTGCCATGTCTCTCTGACACACCACGTCCCGTTTGCCCACTCTGGTCACTGCACTCTGGTCGCTCATGCTCACGGGAGCTACTTAAATCTCCAGCACTGCTCTGGGGACTGCCCACTCCATACCTGATCAGCTGCTGAGGCTTCTGGGTTCTATGTATTCTTCTATGTACAAGTGGACTCCCAAGTTAGTCCCTGGGTATAGCTGCACTAAATGTAACTAATAAATAAGTAACAATATTTGTGGAGGACCATGAACAGCTAAGGCTCAGGATTTTGTGCAAAGATATCCCACTGATGATTTTCAGACTATATGTATGTCATTCTAGAAATCTCAGCCCTGTGAAAGTCTTTGGCCACTGCTCCCGGTTTTCCAAGCTTCATCTTTGGACATCTAACACAAGTGCTTGTTCTGGCTTCTAATTACTCCAGTGCTATAAATACTTAGCCTCTTGAACAAATTACATCCATGATGATGATAAATGATGGTTTGCAAAGTTCTGAAGAGGTTTGAATGATTACTTTGTTGTTGTTTTATCCTATTTCCTACTTCATTATGCAAAAGATTGGGTTTTCTAAAGAGAGCTAAATAGAAAGCACCAATGTGCCTGAAAAGAGCTAGCAAATTATAATTGAGAGCCAATGCTTTCACATAAATCCCTTGTAGCAAAGGGTATACCAGCTCATTGAAGATAAGGAAAAGTGATTTCAATTTTTCAAAACAGAAGTATAATTTACCCTGGTTTTAATCCAAGGTAAAATTATGGGCCATGGAATAAAAGAAATTATATTGATAGAGGAAAAATCTGTAGTTAATATGGTATTCTCAGAGTCTTGGATCTTTGCTGGATGTATCTCAGGTTTGTAGTGACATGCTGGAACCTCTGCCATACATGCCAAAAATCAGAGAACGTCAGCTTGACACCAGTCTCAGACCAGGCTGGTCTTCCAGACTCCAGGGATGGACTGGAAATTGCCTGCCAATTTCAGCTGGTAATGACTGCATGCTTTGCAATGGAGAGGCAAAAAAAATTGTATGAGAACTGATAATTTTACAGATTCTTTCTTTTCTTCACCCACACATCCAGAAAGACAGACAATTTTCTTCTTAATTCACCAAGGAAATAGTACAGAGCACCTTAACCCACTACAGCACGTGGAGTGTGAGCACTGTTCCCCGGCAGCCTTGGAACGCACTCTTATTCTTACCCTTGCCATAAAAAAGGGTGTGATTCTGACATACATAAAAGATTTTTATCAAATGTTTTCTCCGAAAAACAGTCTGCATGCTCTCCATAGATCAGTGGGAAAACGAGGGTTTTTTTCATAAATTAGGGTCCTTGGAGACCTTAAAGTCTCCAAGAGAAACTCTAGTTTCTAGAGCAGCTAGGGCTTGAGTTTCAAACTGTGCACAATTTTCTGATAAAGACTCTTACTCCTCATTGCTTTTGCTACTCTCAACTAGTTACTATGTTAGAAAGCTCAAAGCCTGTTCTCATACTACAGTGCCTGTAAGAAGTTATATTTAAGCATCATTTGCTGAAGGCAGTAATGTTCATTATATTTACTATGTCTTAATTGTAACTTTCTCAAAATGTCTTTTATTTTTCCTTTTAAGTGTTCCTACTTTCTTCTTAGTCTATTCCACTAAGTTCAGTTCTCAAAAAATAAAAATAAAAAAAAAAAAGGAAATATTCTCCAGAATGACCTGCACTCCAAACATTTAATGCATAATGTGTAGACTATGGTAGACTATGGCATTGTGTAGAGATCCCAAGTATATATGTCATTACTCAGGGCTGAAAGATTTAGCAAATCTGTAGTGAAAACCTGTCCCCACCCAAAGAAGTACACAGTCCATGTGAGAAAAAAAATCATTAAAATCTTTCTTACATTTCAAGAGTTTCTCTAAATTTGGTTTGACACAAAGTAGAGAGGGGAACCAACCACTGTGAAAAGTTCATTTGTAGCAGAAAAAGAACAAAGAATACACTTGATTCATTCCGGCTTTCAGGAATAAGAAAATTGCCAGAGTTTAAAGAACGTTATTAAATTAAGAGTATTGAGCCAAAATATGGCACTGCATTGACACTAAATGCATGTTTTCGGCCTCCTAAATCCAAATTTTTTGGAGAGTGAAAAGCATGTTTCTAGTGACTCATATACTTCCTCCTCCTCACACTGATTGAAGGGGCTACATGGAACTAGGAAAATGGCTCTGTTTCACATAAAGATTTAAATTGCATTAGCTGTATCTGGGGAAAAGTGTTTACACCCAGCATCAGTGGGCTTATATAAGTAGAGTGCATTCTGAAACTGGAAGAGAATAGACATTATTACTAAAAACATTTTCATACCAATATTGCTGTGTTTTAAGCCAGGAATTTTTCAGATATAATAATTTCAGTATACAAAAAAACCCAAAACAACACAACAAACAAAACAAAACAAACAAAACCCCAAAACACAACTCTGAAATACAAAGGCATTGTTTGTCTAATGACTGGTTTGTGTAAGGGAGAAAATTTTGAGGCATGTAAAATTCAGACACCAACAGAAAAGGTCTTTGGTTCTTTGGTCTCCTATGGAAAATACTCTACTGGAAACATACTTGTTCCATCCTGCCCTTTTCACTAAACTGAAACTAATTGCATCTTGAGCCTTAATCTTCCTCCAGAGATAATAACATGGGACTAAATTCTGCTCTAAGCTATAGCAGTATTAATCTGAGTAAGGCCTTTGAAGTGGGATTCATTTTTATGCAACATACTTTTCAATAGATTCACTGTTTGCAGTTTTATTTGGAAATCCCACTTTCATCAAGTTAAAGTGTCACACTAAATTAAAATACTAAGTAATAATAACAAAAACAGTCAGTGCAACAACACACTGCTCCCTGAGGATGTGCCTGCTCCTTGAAAAGGTGAATGATTGCTGACTCATAGGAGACTGCAATGCACAAGACTGATATGAATTAAGGAGTTGAAACCACCTCCATAAAAGCATCATAATCTGTCCCCAGGGCACCATGACACAGCTCCCACAGGGCTCAAGGTGGGCAGGGGGCTTGTTCTGATGATGGCCAGTGGGCTTTCTGCCTCTAGCTTTCCCAAGGACAACATGGGAACTGCTGGCACCTATCCCTGCTGCAAGCTACACAGTACCTGGGCAGCTATGCTGTAACTTTTGGGAAGCAACTGAGGATGTTTGTCTCTGCCAGCAGCATGGGGAGAAGTGTAGGCAGCACTGGCTGCCCATCTGGCCCCTGGGGAGCTGCGTTGCCTGCCCAGGGGCAAGGCAGGGCAGCACTGACACCCATGTTGGTCTTCACCCTTCCAAAACCAGCTGATCTAAGCACAGCTCCATAGCAGCCCTGGATTTTTGGTTTTGCTCCCACCTTTAGTAGCTGACCTGAGAGACCGGCGAGGCAATGTAATATGTTGCCAAGTGAGGTGGCTTATCATTGTTATCACTGGGTGAATTAAGCTCTGGCTGATAAAAGCCTTCAGGGATTAATGTGGTGCAAGATCCTGCTTAAAGGAGCTGGTATGAATAACTTAATGTGGTTTTTGCCTTCTTCTGCCCCTAATCCCAGTCTTTCATGTATTTGCTTCTTTGATTTTCTTATCAACCTGTGAATTTTTCTGCTTTTACCCTTTACTTCCTTCTTCTGTTCTAGCATTTGTGGTTCGAAGCAAACAGTAATTAATATAAATCCCATCACTGTAGATAATATCTACAATGAAGAGAGTATCTACAGTTTCTTCACCTCTTAACATAACCTTCACACTTTTTGTCATGCTTAGTCTGTGCTGTAGATTGTGAAAGAAGCTGCAGTCTCAGGCAAGGCATTTTCTCTTGCTGTCTGCCCTCTAAATGGATTCAAGCTGGTCAGGAACTACTTGATGGCACATCACAGGCCAGCATGTAGACAAGCATTTGAGGTCTGTGCTTACAGAGGATGCTATCTTGGAGTATGATTACAGTATCACTCTCCAACTGCCAGCTGGGGCATGCCAGACCTTGAATCTGCCCCTGAAACTCCAAGCACATAGCCAGATATGTGAGGTAGGAACACCTTGGCCCCACGTTTCCTCTTAGCTGTCACAGAGGTGCCTGCTGTCCTTCACTGCAGATATAGGGAAGGCAGAGAGGCAAGCCTCTCAGATGAGGCAGCACCATTGAATGCTTTAAATCAGCTTCTGTGAGATCCCCACAAGCATAGCAGCATTTTCTCTACCACTGTGCACACCTGTTTCTCTCCATGTGCCACTATGGGTAGACCAACCTGCTCTCAAGCCTGTGGTGGCAGCTTCATGTGGCCTTTAGGCCATCCTGGTGACCACAGAGTCCACACTCACAGTTTCAGCCTGTACCCTGGATTTGAGGTCGAGAGGATTACTGTCTGCTGAACGCAGGTCTCTGATTTGGCAACCTATAGTCCAGTGTGCATGAGTGGGTAGTGCTGGTGCTGTGACAAAGACTGGGGTGCACAGACAAGAGGAATGATGGCACAGCTCCAAAAAGTGATCAAGATGTTGGTATCAACAGAGTGACCCAGTGCTGTTGTCAGTATGAACATGTTTGTCATCTATCCTCCAACATATGACTGTGGCTTCTATTCCTTAGCTGTGCATCTCCAAGGCTCTGCCTTTTCTACAGCCTCCTGTTACTTGAAAACAGCAGTAATACCCCTTAACCTTCTCCTTAATTTATCTCTCTTCAGGTCAAGCAAGCCCTCAATCCCTCAGCCTCTTCCCACTGTGTCATGTGCTCCAGTCACTGAACTCACTCCAGCTTGTGAACATCCCTCCTGTTTGTGGGGGTCTGAAACTGGACAAAGTACCCTGAGTAATGACTAGAGGGGAATGATCAGTTTTATCTGTCAGTAGCCATTCTCAAAGCCACTTATCTGCCAACTACCCTGCAAATATATTCAGCTTATTTATAAACAAGGTTGTCCTGGATTTTCTCTCAGTTTTCTTGAAAGTCCCAGCAGAAGCCTTAGGTTAGGAGGGAGGTAGAGCTGATAATATGTTTCACAGAATAGGCCTTTGTCCTGCCTGTGATTCCAGAAGGGTTTTGCTAAAGCTGCAAAGAGTTTTGTCCAGCCCCAGGCTATTTCAGAATTCCCAGGCTCATATTTTCTAGCCCTTCTGTAGCGCAGTTCCTTTTCCTATCAACCAGGCTTGCTCAGCAGTTCATATCAATTTTGATGACATTTAGTCTTTCAGCCTATTTGCCTTGTGCCATTCAGGGCTCATTTCAGCTCAAAAGACTCTTTCAGCCTATTTGCCTTGTGCCATTCTGAGCTCATTTCAGCTCAAAAGACCTTAAAATTTTAATCTAGTGTTGGTCTGAAGGCTTAACTGTTAGTTAAAACCCTATGTGGTTGCAGCTAAAAGTGCTCTTTCAGAAGATGCCACTTTAGAATCTCCCCACATAAAGTATCTTTGGAAGACTAGGAGACATGAGTAGACAAATGAATGTACAGCACGTTAAAAGGCACAGAATGCCACCAAAAAGCAAGAGATGTCAAAGAGGCTTAGGAATGGACAGTGGAGTGATGCTGAGGGCTCTGCATAAATGTCAGGCAAACAGCTGGCATGATAGCAAGAGAGGGAAAGGGTGACATGATGAGGGTGGCCATGGAGAGAGTGAACAGAGGTGATCCTCTGTTCCACCTCTGAGGGGATCCTTAGAGGTGTCCTGTCCTGGTAGAACAACTTGTTTGGATGGCTGCTGGTGAGGACTGCAGCCAGCACAGCCTCTGGATAGCCAAGACTTTCCCTGTTTCCTATGTGCAACCCCCAGAGCTGGGGGCAGCAGTAGTGCAGGTTTTGCTTTGCATCAAAGTGTGTTGGTTTTGTACACTTCTTGGTGAAAGCAAACTTTGCTTTATTTGCCTGGGCAGCTGGGGTGACTGCAGGGGTCTCTGTCCTCTAGCAAGCTTGAGCTGTGGTTTCACAGCGCAGAGTGCTCCACACCATGCCAGCTCCATCATCCTTATCCTGCCTGTGGCTCAGTTCCTGCTGTGGTGTGCTGTCTCCCTGTCACACCCAGTCAACA
>NW_008685935.1:258-18247 GCF_000695815.1 Acanthisitta chloris | reverse complement strand
GCGTGTACGGGGGCTTCTCCGTGAGGTACGGGACGTCCGGGAGCGCAGAGGGGGTGCCTCCTGATGTGTGGGGTGTGCCGAGGTTGCTTCCTGAGCTGTGGGGTTCCCTCAGGTGAAGGGGGGTGCTCCCTTAGGTGTGCGGCATGTTCTGGGCGTGCTCCCTTAGGTGTGGGCTGCTCTGCCTTGTACAGGGGCAGCTCTCTGAGGTGTGGAGTATTTTGGCGTGTTCTGAGGCTGCCCCATGAGGTGTGGGGTGCCCTGGAGTGAATGGGAGCTGCTCCTTGAGCTCTGGGGTGTACAGGGGGTGCTCCCTGAGGTGTGGGGTGCCCTGGAGTGAGGGGGGGGCTCTCTAAGATGTGGGTGTCCTGGGGAGTCGTAGAGATGCTCTCTGATCTCTGGGTTGTTTTGCAGTGTACAGGAGGTGGTCGCTGAGGTATGGGATCTCCTAGGGGGTGCTCTGTGAAGTGTGGGGTGTTCTGGGGATGTTTCCTTAGGTGTGGGGTGCCCTGGGGTGTGCAGAACGTGCTCCCTGACCTCTGGGGTGCCCTGGGATGAAGGGATGTGTGCTCTCCGAGGTGTGGGTGTCCTGAGGTGCCCTAGGGATGCTTCCTGAGCTCTAGGGTGCTCTGGGGTGTGCAGAACGTGCTCCCTGACCTCTGGGGTGCCCTGGGATGAAGGGATGTGTGCTCTCCGAGGTGTGGGTGTCCTGAGGTGCCCTAGGGATGCTTCCTGAGCTCTAGGGTGCTCTGGGGTGTGCAGAACGTGCTCCCTGACCTCTGGGGTGCCCTGGGATGAAGGGATGTGTGCTCTCCGAGGTGTGGGTGTCCTGAGGTGCCCTAGGGATGCTTCCTGAGCTCTAGGGTGCTCTGGGGTGTGCAGGGGATGTTGACTGAGGTATGGGGTGTCTCCCTGATCTGTTAGCATGGGTTCACAGAGCTCTGAGGGTCCCTGGGCTGATGGAAATAGGTTCTCTCTGAGGTAGGAGGGTTTGATCACACTTCTCTTAGGCTGGCAGAAAGGTGAGAGGGTGAGGTCCCCCAGGCATGGGGACAGGGGGCTGTGCTCCTCTCCTGGGGGAGTCTTGGTGGGCTCCCTCTCCATGAGATGCTCTGGTGCTTGTAAAGGGTCTAAACACAAGGTGGGAGTTGCAGCAGGGATAACACCCTGAAAACTGGGGCTAAACTTGGGCACCTCCTGATGCTGGAGCAGCTCTGCCCCTTCTTTTGATGGTGTGGGGAATGAGCATGGGTAAAATGCATAGTGTGTTCTGAAATACACCAAGATGTTCCCTCCCCATCACATCCTTCCTTTGCCGAGCTCTGTTTTTCCTGTTTGCTGAGAGCTGGCTTTTGCTTCACTGGGCACATGGCCCATGGTTTAATTTTGGAGAGCATTTAGGAGCAAGGGTGAGGGAGGAAGTCAAAGCTCTGCCTGAGGGTTTAGCAATCCCTATCCAAGGGAGTCTGTCCCCTTTCCCCTCTGGCATGCGGTGACAGGAGCTGTGTAGTGGTGGAGTGGGAAATAATCAGCAAAGTCTTGTATGTAGGTAGAAATATTGTAAAATGTGACTGTGCGCTTGGTCTTTGGGTTTGTTGGTTAGGTACAGTCACTGTTACGTTGAGGTAAGTCTGAGTTACTTGAGTTACATGTTACGAGGCGTCAGTATAAAGAATTCCTAGAGGAAAATCAATAGATGTCAACTTGCAGTGGAGCTAGAACTGCTTCTGTGATAAACGTGTTTTACCACACAAGGACAACGAGGGGGGAGTGGAAGTGTCTTGGCCCCCAGACCCTGATTTGAGAGCAAGTACTTGCTCTAAAATGTGTCCTATTCTCTGTTAATGAACATAAACATGAGCACTGCTCTGGCTGAGCCTCACAGGATGCAGTGGATCATCCAGGAGATAGGTATGGCCTTCTCCCTGCTGACTTTTGGATTTTATTCCTTCTCAGGCTTGTGCAAAGCCCGAGTGAGTGCTGCAGGGAGAAGCCTGAGTTATTAGTCATTGCAATTCATTTGTGAAAGTGAGACCAAAACACTGAGTTTTCTCCTAGGAACAGCAACTTCAGTAGGAGTTTGTAGGAGCAGAAACTGAGTCATCAATTCTGGGATGTTCCAATTGAGTAAATATTTATTTGAAGCCATCGAGGATGTTTGTATGTTCATTGTAGCAAGTGGAACTGTGACAAAGGCCAAAGGATTGTTCTGGGAGCTCTGCAAACACAAGGACCATGTGCTGAGGTACCTGTGTACTGTGTCCCTGCTTGCAATCCAATCAAGAGGCTCCAAAACTACTGCTGAACACACTGATAACAAGTCACCTTCTTTCACTGTATTATCTGAGCTCAAAAGTTACTAAATTGGAAGATAACTCAAAGGGACTAAAGTCCCTGGAGGTATTTTACTGCAGAATCATGAGAAAGAATAGAAAAGTAATTTCCGGTCTGTTGTGCCACTTCTATAATGCCAAAATCTGTCTGATGCAAGCATGTAAGGCAAGGTAAAAGCACAGGAATCAGCTCAGTGATGTGTTTTAGGGGGCAATTTTCTCTAGAACACACAGTGCTGCCTTTTTCAGTCTAAGCATGAGAGCAGGAAGGTCTGAGTCATGGCTGTAAGCCTCTCTAAAGATCAGGTCCTTGGCTTGGAGCTTGAGGTGAGTGCTTGGAATGACTGAAGTGATGCTAAGGGCAGTGGAGTACTGAAGGTGTAGTTTGGTTTAGTCTGGATTTAATTGTTCCAATGATGATCACATTGATTAGAAAAAACAAAACTGCCACTGACACTTTCATAGGAGTGAAAAGTCACGTCCAAAACCTTTTGCCACTGTGATTACACTTGTGTCAAACTGACTGATCTCCTCTTTAACTCATTGTCAGTGTCAGGATGACCAGGCTGAAGAATGCTTTTTGCTGTTGTATCCTGCATTATAAGAGGGAGAAATCAAGGATATGACTGTAAAGAAATGCATCTGGTTAAGCATAAAATTCCCATTTGAATCCCTTAGTAGTTGTGCCAGGATGTTGTTTGCTTTTCCTGGAAGAGTGAGTGTAAGAACTGAAAATAATTCCACTTTAAAAGCAGAGATTCCTTAGGAATATCTTGTTTGATACAAGAAAACCAGGAGAGTCATAACAATTTAGTGTTTTGTGAATGCTCGAACATCAATCCTGTCCTTGTAACTCTTCAAAGCCGTGGAGAGGGTGGGGGAGCCAAACCTCCCAGACTTGTATCCTGGCTGGAAAGGGTTGGAGAGAAAACTGCAGCCTGAGCAGAGGGAGTCAGTCATGCTGCAGTCAAATGATCTGCTGAGTGTTCCTGTGCTAATCTCTGGCCAGAATAGCTTTCCTGGGTGGTTGTCTGGAGACAGGAAAGCACAAAGTTTTCAGAACCAGTGCCTGGGAGGGAGTTAAGTGGTGAATATGGATGTGGTGATAAGGAGGGAAGGGGTGACTTGTGCCATTGTGTCAGACCGAGTGACCCAATGTGTTCTGTATCTTCACTTTCATATCTCTTAGCACATTGTAAAAGTTTGTGGAGAGGAGCAGCTTTCAGCTACAGGTGTCAGCAGGATGTGTTTAAGGGAGAGCAAAACAGAACCAGTTAGTGATACTTCCCAAGGACACTCTGTAGTCTCCATTCACATTCAGAGTGGGATTCGTAAAGGTCGAAGTGGAGTTTGATGCATTTTTAGGATTCCAACACCTCCCACCAGCCCAGGTTGCTCCAAGCCCCTGTCCAGCCTGGCCTGAAGACTTCCAGGATTGGGGTATCCACAGCTGCTCTGGGCAACCTGTGCCAGTGCTTCACCACCCTCATGGGGAGGAATTCCTCCCAACATCCCATCTAGCCCTGCCCTCTGCCAGTGGGAAGCCATTCCCCCTCATCCTGTCCCTCCAGGCCCTTGTCCAAAGTCCCTCTCCAGCTCTCTTGGAGCCCCTTTAGGCACTGGCAGAGGCTCTAAGGTCTCCCCAGAGCCTTCTCTTCTCCAGGCTGAACACCCCCAGCTCTCCTGACCTGTCTTCAGAGCAGAGGTGCTTCAGCCATTGGAGCATCTCTATGGCCTCCTCTGGACTCTCTCCAGTAGTTCCACATCCTTCTGCTGTTGATGCCCTAGAGCTGGGGGCAGCTCTGCAGGTGAGTCTCACCTGAGCAGAGCAGAGGGGCAGAATCTTCTTCTGCCCACACTGGCGGGGGAGGTCAGCCCAAGACACAGGTGGTTTCTGTGCTGTAGGTACACATTGCTAATTCATGCTGAGCTTCTGATTCACCAGTACCCCCAAGTCCTTCCCGGGTCTCCTCCCAATCCATTCTCCACGCACCCTGGATTTGAGCTTGGCATTGCCCTGACCCATGTGCAGCACCTTGCTCTTGGCTTTGTTGAACATTGTGAGTCTCACACACACCCATGTCTCCAGCCTCACCAACTTTGCTGATGACACCTCTCTTGGTGTCATCAGCAAAGTTGCTGAGGGCACACTTATTCCCACTGTAGATGTCTCCATCAACATTAGGCACTACCAGTCCCATACCAACTCCCACGTGCCACGGGGACTGGCTGATTTCTCCCACCTCACCACTGCTCAAACAATGAGTTATCCCCATCCTAAACCAGTTTGGCAGGGAAACACACTTCCTTTTGTGTACTGAAGATGAAAATATACTTTAGGAATTGAAAAACTTCTTTCTGCCAAGCAGAGTTCTGGAGCAGATCCCTAAGTGGTAGGAAGAAGCCTCCCAAGATCTACTTTGAACATGAAACCACACTGAAGTGTTTACCTTCCATGAACGGGTTGTAATGAAGGGATTAAATGCAGAGTGTGAATGTCTTTTTTTTGGTTTAACCTCTTATTCCATGATCCTTTCTATAAAGAAATGGGATGCTGAGGACAAGATCGGAATATTTGATGACCATAGAAGTGAAGATTCTATATATTATCTGAAACTTATTGTAGAAGAAATTGCATTGAGGTGCATGTAAAGAAATGGTAAATACTACATTTTTTGTGTATTTTACAGTGCATGAGTGTTTGGGATTATAGGAATTCCAAGAGTTTAATATACACTCTTAGGCAGTTTGGCTTGGTGCCCTTTTTGAACCCAGGATGCAGTGGGATGGAGGTCAGGAGTGAAGTGAACTTTAAAGCAAAAGGTGTTTTTTCCTCTTGAAAATGCTTCTGGCAAGAACTTCTCAGGGGAAAAAATAGTTCTTCTGGATTGGAGGTACTTCTGGATTCCATTCATAAATAAAAGCATTTTGGGGAGTGACATTCCAGTGTAATCAGTCCCTTGGGTGTGTGTTTAGATACTTGAGGTGATCCAAGCGAGTCGAGGTAAAGCAGTGTGAGATGAGAATATATGAATGAGAACAAGGGTGTAATTTCATAGTTTCTTTCTTTAAAGATAATATCACTCCTACACAACATTTTGGGGAATGTGGCAGAAAGGGGTGATCTCAAGTGTGCTGGAAAATGAGTTTGAAGGATCTTGTGTGTGGGAGAAATGAAGGAAGTACTGTCCAGGCTCAGGGCTGCATATGAAGGAGATTTTTCAACCGAAACAGTGTTCTTTTTAAAAATAGCTTTATGTAACTGGTATTATATATTTCCCTGAGTAATATGTAAATAAAGGCTGACTCTGAAATATTTTACTTCCCCTTTCCTACAAAATATGTGGAGGGGAAATCAGAACAGTGGCTGGAAAGTGTATTTGAATATTGCTTTCACTTCTCTTTGACACAGTCTTTAAACACTGAGTGGGAGGGAAGTGCTGCTCCAATGCAACACCACAATGTTGACCTGATCTTCCCAGTTGTGTCAATCCTTAGTGTTTGTTAGAGACAAACTAGGAGGAAATAGTTGTTAATGTTACTATAAAGTTGTAACTGTAGCCCAAAAGTTTGGCTCTTAACCTGGGCTGGATTTTTGCTATCCTTGTTTTCCCTAGGGCATGCTTTGGAGACTGAATGATCTGTGGATAACATAGAAGCTGTTCTGTCCAAATATCAGTTTTGATGCTTTATTTGAGAGATTTGTGGGGGATTAGGGAATGATCTTAAGTGGAGAAAAGATCTTGTTGGCTAAAGCCTCATTTATGGAGAGTGTCTTCCTGCTTGGTGTGTCATCCAGCAACATAATAAACATTAATATGCTTCAGGTTATTAATCACCATATGCTGTTTGCCTGTGCAACCTGCCACATCCTTAAAATCAGGTGTTTCTTTAAGGTCAAAAGTGCTTTGATTTTGTTGATGCTGTTGATTCCATAGGCCCTGTTGACTTTTTGGACCCTTCTGAACATCAGCTTGTTGTCCATTGCTTAACTGGTATTCCCAAGTCATTCCCATGGCTAATATGGACTAATTCTCCTTTGTCCAAGGTGATGTTAAGAGGCTTAAGAGACTTCTCTGAGCAGCTTCAGCAATTATTAATGAGGTGAGACTTGAACCCTGATGTTCTCTTTGCTATTCCATGGCTTAGTTCCCATGCTGGGTCAAAGAAACACTTAGAATTTTGATCTTTCATCTTGTAAATACTGAGAGAAACTCAGAGAAAAGTGTCAATAAGGAGAGATGGTATTTCTAGTTGCCACTGTTTCTTAAAGGTCTTGGTTTAAGATGTTTATATAAGACCCAAATAATAAATACTTGGAGCAAGAGGAGCTGTGTCTGGCCTGTGGGCAGTGCTTGCAAGTCTTTCTTAGCCCTAGTTTAGAGCCATTTTTTAGGGTGTGCTGACAGTTCTTACTCTTTGGAGCTATGGTGTTTGGTCTTGATGTTGCAGTGACCATAACCAAACACAGTTGAACAGAAAGAGCTTCACTTGCCTAAGTGCCTGCACGGATTTAGAATTTTGCTTTTAAGCGTTTCTTGCTCACATTACATTTAAGTTAATTCTGTGTTTTGAGTTGTGTTCTGTCCTACCTAACCAGTTACTCTATTTGTATCTTTAGACTGGATGCCTGTGCCTTCTTTAGCCCAGTGTACATTCAGTTACTTAGTGAGGAAGGAGTTGAGGGCTAGTTACAACTGCTTTGGGCTGGGAAGATGGTGAAGGCCCTTGAGGCGAAGCCTTGTGAGGAGTGACTGAGGGCACTTGGTGTGTTCAGCCTGGAGGAGACTGAGAGGAGACCTCATCACTGTATACAACTTCCTCATAAGAGGAAGTGGAGGGGCAGCACTTCTCTCTGGTGACCTGTGAACCATACAGGTTCTCTGACAGAACCTGAGGGAATGGCCTGAAGTTGTGTCAGGGGAGTTTAGGTTGGATATTAGGCAAAGGTTCTTCCCCCAGAGGGTGGTTGGTCACTGGAACAGCTCCCAGGGCCGTGGTCACAGCCCCAAGCCTGACAGAGCCCAAGGAGCATTTGGAGAGTGCTCTCAGGCACATGGTGGGATTGTTGGGGCTGTCCTGTGCAGGGGGCTTGGAGCTGGACTAGATGATCCTTATGGATCCCTTTGAACTCAGGATAGTCTGTGACGTGATTCTAGTAGGAGATGGTGCAAGGGAGGATAGACCAAAGGACATAGCTGCCTCTCAAGAGTAATATAGACTCTTAATTTTGTTCACTTTTAATGTAACTAGCTATCGTAATTATTTTCTGATACTACTGTTGCTGCTTTAATAAGTATTAATTGTGGTTGTGCCACAAACTAACACATTTTGTTAGATGCAGCATTGTCTTCACACATTGCATTCCTGAACTCTGGGGTGAGCTAGTGAAAGGCTGTTTGGCCTTCTGGTAGCTGGGGAATAATTATACTTCTGCATGGACCATATCAAATATTGGCATGTTCCTTATTGGCATGTTCCTTATTCTTCCTATTTGCCTTTCTCCTTGTGTGAATTAGGGAAAAATCAACGCCTTGTGGACCACATCTTCCATTTGCTGCTTGTCCCTGATGAAACTCAGTGCAGTGTGGAAGCAGGAGGAGGCATGGCAGGGAATATGGATGGCTAGATACCTGTACTGCCCCTTGATGTCTTCAGGTGAAAACTTTGTAGGTGTTTTCAGCCCCAGGTGGATGTTTCAGAAGCCTTTCAGCTGCCCAGAAGTATAAAGGAAAGCAAACACTTTGATTTAAGGAACTGAAACTAAAATTCACCATTTCAGTTGTGAATTTCAGATTCACAATGGCACATCTGTGAAAACTTTGAGCCCACGTTGGTGAAAGTAGTTTTGACTCTTCTTGTGGTCCTTTAGTGTGGGTAGATCACTGCACAGCTTCAATGTGTCTCATTGCATCAGATTTTTGAGAATATGAGGAAAGGAAGTGACTGTAGGTGAGTATATTATATCTTCATGGAAAAACAGTGCAGTTGTGTTCCTGAGGTACATTTTGAATTGATGTTGCCTCAGAGCTGATTCAGAGCTTTTTAAAGACTGTGCCAGAAAGTACCTAAACCTTAAAAAGGGAAATGAGTTCCTGAATTGCTGTTGAATCCCAATCTCTTGACATGAGGAAACTGAGATATGAAGGAGGTGAAATTATAAGGAGAACCACAAGTAGTTCATTGAACTGGTGATGGCTTTGAGGGCATTACTGTCTTCAGGTGTGTTCTGGAAGGACATTAAAATACAATTCCCAAAAATTCCTGATAGTCTGTCCCACAAAAGCGCATATCAAATGCTTCTGCTTTGCTTCTGAGGTAGGTCTGAAATCACATGTGATTCTCTGAACTGTGGAAACCTGTTAAATTGCCATATAAATCTTCCTAGCAAGTGTGTGAATTGGAGAGCAACTGTTTTCATGTTCTTCCTGTGCTTTTAAGCAACAACACATCTGAGAAGTGCCTCAACGTTCCCCTGTACATTCCTTGGGTATTAGAAGCTTTGTGTAGTGCAGCAGAGTTGATCCAAACATTCTGTGAGGTACTTCTGATTTTTAGTGGAGTGTATTGAACTGAACAAAAAGGCAGCTTGAAAACTGATATAAAACTGAATTAAGTATGAATTCTTGGCTACCATTTGCCTTCCAAGAACTCAGATCACACAATTGCTGCTTAATATTCCAACTGGCCTGGAGAGGTGAAAGCAAACAGTGAGAATGTGAGGACGTGGGAAGGTGTGGTACTGAGGTGTAGAGCAGTGCTGTGACTATTATCACAACAATAATTCTCATATTGGCTGAATAAATTTATCAAAATGTGATCTGGTCATTTTTTTTAGAGCTAAAACTATTAGGCTTTTTAAGAAAATGAAAAAAAAACCACCTCAGCTTGACTGCTGTGAGCTACAAAGCACGCAGAGCTCCAAGGTTTAATGTGACTTGATTCTGACAAATATTCAGACATGCAAAGAGCTGAGCTGGCAAGCTCTCCGTTTGAAAGTACTGTGCTAAGGTTTACATTGCTAACTAATCTTTGTTCTTGCTGTAATTGCTAAAATAGTTGGAAGGATTTTGCTTCACTTCTTCCAGAGCTGCTGTGGGTCAGAAAGCAAGAAGCAAAAGAGGGGACTCATATGAAAACCAGGTAAAACCAGAGTGTAACACCTCATACACGGGTCAGAGTGGTCCTGATCTGAAGAAAGTGAGTGGAATATTCTCCTTAGAAAGAATCAGCAGTCTGAAACCAGGGGTTGTCTAGAGATGATCATGCTGTGGTTTGTGAATAGTAACTATCTGATAGGTACATGTGCTCCACTGAAGGCTTAGGAAGGAGAATTGGTGCTGAAGTTGTAGCTAGCCTGTTGTACAGGATGGCTTTTGCTTTTCAGCTCATCAGGTCCCTGAGAGACCTTTTTTGGGGACAAATTTGGGCTTTTGAAGTAATTTATGGTAAATTTTGACTTTGCTTTTACAAGATGTTTTCTCAGCCTTCTTACAGTGCTTTTACCATTGGATTTACATTTCAGGCAAAAGTAAGTTTCTGGGGTTTTATTTTTTCCACCCCTCTACAACATCTGTTTGAATTAAAAACATTCTCTTGAACCTGTGTGATGCTTTGCACTTTACCTGGGTTACACAGAATGTCACCAGGAGTGGCTGATAACACCAATTTTCTTCCTGACCGATCAGATTTATTCCTTTTTACTAAGTTACTGAAAAATGTATGTTCTAACAGAATTTGAGACTTGCTTATTGCAGCATGTTCACTGTCACCTGTTTCTTAACATCTGGAAGAGTTTTCAGACTGACCTTCCCGTCACAGATGTCTGATGCATCTTGGAAGGTTGTTGCTGGAAGAACCTGAACTGCTTTGGTTTAGTTCACATGCTCCTTTGACACCTATGTAAACTGATTTATCATCAAAGTACCTGCTGGGTGCAGGAATTCATGACTGTCTTTGCTGAAAGAGCCAGTGCTGAGGAGGGCAAGACCTGGGAGGAGATAGATGTGGGGCAAAAAGGCAACAGAGCTCTTCCTTCACCCAGCAATCAGCCATTAGATCATCTCAGCTGCAAATAGAGGATCCATGGGATAAGAATAGGCTTTGCTGTTGCTCATATCAGTGGTCTGAGCTTCACAATTGATGCTTGAATCCAGCGCTGGTGTGGCGGATGAGTACCAGAGACAGAAGAATGGTATAGGCTGTATTTTCCTCCACCTTGGATATACTGATAGGAATTTTTTCCCCAGGGTCATCAGATTCTTGTAAGAGAATAAGAAAGTGATTAAGAAGGAAGAGGAGGCAGAACTCTGTGTTTATTTTTGCTACCCATTATGTGACCTTGAACAAATAATTAGGGAATTCCATGAATGCTTGAGTCTCTTGGAGGTAGTCACAGTCCTTGTGGTACTGTGAACAGTCCAGACCTGGACAGTGTACTTCTCTCTCTTGTTTGACTTATCTCTTCTTACCTCCCCCCACCTTCTCTGCACTGATTTTTATTAGTGATACCAGATGATTAGACTAAAAAACCCCATCAGGGTATAGTTTTGCCACTTCAGTTTTTCAGGCTTGGAGAGAAGCAGTGTGTTGTCTAGTTCAGTTTAAGCCATGAAGAAACTGCAGTGTTGAAGTCTGTTTTGCTTTTGTGGTGGACATATCTGTGCAGCTGTAGTGAGCTGGATTGGAGAAACTTCCCCAGGTGTTGAACTCACTTCTGGTTTTGGCAGCTTTACCTTGGTTCAGCGCTCAGACCCTCATTTGAGACTGCACAAACCCTGCTGTGCAGGGTGGGAATGAGTGTCTGCATGCTGCATGTGGTATTTTAGGCAGAGGTATTGTGGCATCTTAGTGATGAGTGAACTGAAGGATGAAGGGCAAGGCAGTTTCAGTCCTTTAAACCTCAGAAGACTTGATGTACTGTAGAGTTCTTGGATCATCTGATGAAAAAGCAAAGTATTAGCAAGGTTAATGATCAAAATATTTTATTCTGGAGCAGTTTGACTTGTTTCTGGCCTGTGTTAAATCTGGAGGGGCTCCCAGAAAGCCATAGAATGGGAGCACTGGATACGTTAAACAACTGCTAATAGTTCTTCAGAATGGTGAAAACTGAGGATTTTTCTGGAATAAGGAAAGAGATCTCTGATTTTGGGGAGAAGCTGCTCATTACTGGGCAGAGATGGTCTCACTGCACTTCACAGCAGCTGCTGTAGAATTCCAGGATGGAATTCTACCCTTTCCTGGCTCTGCAGGCGTGAGGAATGAAACCTCACGATGAGTTCTGTCTCTTCAGATCTCCTCTAAAGCTTTTCTGCTCAGCCTTTGCATAGATCTTTGGGATAGCTGTCTGCTTATAATCTGTGTTGTCTTCACCTCCAGCAGCGTGTTTAAAATATAAGCTACTAAGGATTTCTTCTAAGGGGAAATTAATGCATCTCTTGTTGTTTATACTCATTTATTTTCCAGGAAGAGGGAAGCACTAGTTTCTTTCATGTAGGCCAGTGCTTACTGCAGTTGCTTTTACTCTAATGCAGCTTAGACAGGCAATTAAAGCAAATGATAACAAGACCTAGTGTGTAATTTCACTGCTCCATTGACTTTATTGGGAATTGCAAAGGACTGGGACAATTGTAATCAAAATAACCTGTGCCACAAACCTCCTGGAATGAGCTGTTAAACCTGCTCTACTGCTCTGCTGAGCACTGATCCAAGCAGGCTGTGGGGAAAAGTTCAATACCCTTTTAAATGGTATCAGTTCTGCCTGTCAGAGTTACCTAAATCACTGCTCTGCTGAAAAATACCTCTGCAGTAGGATCTCTCATTAAGGTACTTGGTGTAGTGTCTGAGGTCTTCAGTCCTGTGTTGTTGATAGCGGTGACTGTTTGAGGAGATAGCAGTAAAAATTATCTGTATTCATCTGCATGTTTGGCTTATTTTATTTATTGAAATCAGATCCTGCACTATCACCTTGCACACACACTGCCCTTTTTGGAGCTGTGTGACTCAGGAGGCTACCAAAGCACTCCGAGTGCTTTTTAACACTTGAGCTCTTGTGAGACCTCACCTGGAGTGCTGTGTACAGTTCTGGTGTCCCCAACATAAGGACATGGAACCGTTGGAGCAAGTCCAGAGGAGACCACAAAGTGGTAAGAGAACTAGAGCACCTCTCCTATGAGGACAGGCTGAGAAAGTTGGGGCTGTTCAGCCTGGAGAAGAGAAGGTTGTGTGGAGATCTCATAGAACCTTTCAGTATGTGAAGGGGCTACAGGGAAGCTGGAGAGGGACTCTTGGTTAGGAACTGCAGTGATAGGACAAGGAGTAAAGGCTATAAATTGAAAGAAGGAAATTGAGAATGGGTATTAGGAAGAAAGTCTTTCCTGTGAGGCTGGTGAGACACAGGTTGCCCAGGGAGGCTGTGGCTGCCCCAACCCTGGCAGTGTTCAAAGCCAGGCTGGATAAAGCCTTGAGCACCCTGGTCAGGTGGGAGGTGGTTAGGAACTGCAGTGATAGGACAAGGAGTAAAGGCTATAAATTGAAAGAAGGAAATTGAGAATGGGTATTAGGAAGAAAGTCTTTCCTGTGAGGCTGGTGAGACACAGGTTGCCCAGGGAGGCTGTGGCTGCCCCAACCCTGGCAGTGTTCAAAGCCAGGCTGGATAAAGCCTTGAGCACCCTGGTCAGGTGGGAGGTGGCAGGGGTTGGGACTAGATGATATCTAAGGTCCGTTCCCTTGGCATCCCTTGAGCACCCTGGTCAGGTGGGAGGTGGCAGGGGTTGGGACTAGATGATATCTAAGGTCCGTTCCTACCCCTTGGCATCCTATGATTCTATGGCATTTTGATTTTGCATGGAAAATGGAATGACTGTTCTGGCTGCAAAGCATCTTGTCTTGGTGGGGGGATCATCCCAGTGGTGAAGATTTCTTGATGGTTTTATAAAAGGAGCAAAAGAGCTGGAACTTGTCTCTAATGAGAAGTGATTGCACTTTACCTAAAAGAAGGAAATGAAGGAACTGTTGATTATTTGTAGCTACTACGTTCAACATAAAGTGTAGTGATTTATTTTCTGTAAGGAGTTGATTTTGCAGTTTGAAATGCATTGGGAACTGCTGTTCCCTTGGCTTCTGGAAGTGTTGTAGCTCCACACATATTTCAAGCTGGGGTTTCATCTCAGCAGTCCTCTCTGCCTTTGGCTGCTTGCTGCAACTATTTGAGCAACACAGCTGGTTGTTCAGCCACATGGTGAAGCATATTGAGGAACTGAGCTGGTGAAACTAACCCAGGAAAAGGGGAGAGGAGGTTAGTTTTCATCCAGATCAGTTCCCCAGTGTGGATTCCATGAGCAGCTGCACCAGTGCTTGTTTATGGTGGGACAAATGAGGAGGATGAAGCAACACAGGCAGCACTTGTCTGAAGCAAATGATAGCTGAGCTGCAGCATAGTGAGTTTTGTTTTGTGTATTCCAACATCTCCAGCAAAAATTGATATGAAACTTATAGGAGGAAACATTTAATAGAGATCAAAGAATTCCTTCAAAATAGTATCTACTGTTTTTCCCAGAACAGCTGCAAGTCCTTGATGAGGAACTCTATGGCTTATTTGAAATGGCTTTTGGATGTTTGAGCTGATGGTCTCCTGGCTAAAGCTCATTATCTTTGGTCAGGAGAGGTTAATTAATTCTGCTGCCTCCCTGGAGGCCTGGGAAAATCTGAATATAATCCAAGCAACAATGCAGTGGGGAAACTGGAAGGTTTGTTTTCAGGATCTCTCTTGTCATCATGACCTCACTCTAAAGAATACGAATGATAAAATTGTCTATGTAATTGAAAATCTGTTCCCTGTCAGCTAAGCTAAATGGCCAAGGAATGGGACAGAGGGAGAAGGAGCAAAGTGCTGGCTGAGTTGGGGATTGAGTCCTGAGCTGTGTTGTGGTCTCACAGACCTCTAAAATGAATGGTCTTCTTCCTACTGGTTTGGGAGAATCACACAATCAATCATGTTGGAAAAGATCTCTGAGATCAAGTCCAACTTACGACCTAAACCCACCATGTCAGCTAGACAATGGCACTAAGTGCTGTGTCCAGTCTCTCCTTAAGCACCTCCAGGGATGGTGACACCACCACCTCCCTGGGCAGCACATTCCAGTGTCTAATCACCATTTCTGGGAAGTTTCTAAGAAATTAAGGCCTTGTAGTGCCACAGATAAGCAGCTTGGAAGGTTTTTTTTGTTGGTTGGATTTTATTTTGGTTTGAATTTTGCAGTTCATGTACATCCTAGAGGTACCTGGACATCCTGTCTCAGGCTCTTTTAGTCTAATTCTTAAAGAGACATTGCAGGAATGAATCCATCAGGGACTTTTAGTCTGTCACATGGACAGAAATTTAATATTCCTCATGTGTTTCCAGGAAGGGAAAGTAATATATCACTTTAGTGGTATTAAGTGATATACAGTGTCATACTGTGATTGTAGAACAGATGATGCCTCTCAGCTCTTGTTAATAGGCTTTTAGGACAAGCTGCAAACAGTATAGTTTGCTTTCAAAAGCATTTAAAAATCCATTTTTGGTCAATCCACGTTTAAGGTGGATTCAGACTTGAGCTTGTGATGAGATGAATGAGCTTTTGGGCAAAAATAATGTGCTGTTAGATGAGCTCTGTGGTAAAAGACAGCACTAAAGCAGTTGTTTGAGGCTTGTAGGTGGTTTGTGGGGATCCAGAAAGGATGTGGAGCCACTTGTCAACATCCCTATGGTGGGTGAGACCCGCTAGGATTTGTCTGTCCTTAGCATTACTTATTTTAGCTTCTTCTATTTCAAGTATTAAGATTTAAGTCAGCATTTAAGCTAATCTAAAGATGTTTTTAAATGATGATTTCAGAGTGACAGTCCTACAAAATTGCTTTAACTGGTTAAATCTAACAGTTCTAAAACTAGTTAAAGCTAACAATAAATGAATAATATGAACTATTTCTCCAATATTTAGGGTGTGATGTGCTTTGAAGCTGAGGATTTTACCACAGCTATTAAAGCGGTTTGGCACTTAAAGAGAGATTGGATCAATCTGTTGGTTTTCATTCAAGATACAGTATTGTAGCAAACTAGCCTAATGTTGGGGTGAGGTGAAATCACTTAAACTAAAGATTTTAGTGATATTTTATGAGTAATCACGGAATTGTAGTGATCCAGTGTATTCAATTCAAGAGAAAAGGACTAATCCAAGCAGATGGGAGTTGACAGACAGCTCTGATTTCACTGTACCCTTAATATACCCTGAAAGCCTTGGTATCTCTGATATATTTTCTTACAGCAATTTCCTGGATTCCTGTGAAATCAATTCAGCCAGTTCCTTATGCCTCTGGATTAGGTAGTGCTTCATGTTGGAGTTCTTGGTCCACTAGTTGAAAATGGCTCTGCCTAGGAAGTGTTTCCAGATGATGGAGAACATGTGGGTGATGCTGATAGTGTCATGTCTTTGCTTGAAACTGCTCCAAGAGTTGAGGTGATTTAGACATGTGGAAGAAAAATGACATATAGGACACAAGAAAGAATAGTTTGTCTTCTATATCAGTGTGGTTTAATCTGAGCTGCTTGGTGGCTTTGCTGAATGCTTGTGGCTTTCTGCCAGGAAAACGGAGTTTGGGTGGGATATTTTATGCTTTGGGAAGCATTAAAATGCTTGATACAAAAAGTAATTTAAGGGTTCAATTCCAATCAAAGGAACTTCTTGGATTATTTAGGTTTTTCTCCTTAATTTCAGCGCCGACTTCGGCACCTTCGGAATATTGCTGCGAGGAACATTATCAACAGGACTGGTTATCGCCTCTTGGACACCTACTTCACTCTCCACTTGTGTGATAACACCAAGATATACAAAGGTAATCCAGGCCTGCTCTCAGCCTTTTTGCTAATTAACCTTGGAATCCTTATAATACTTATTCTTTCTCCTCCCCTGCCTTGACATCCTGCTGTCATTATTTCCATCACATTACTAACCCTGGAATGAGCTCTTTAGTGTCCTGAATGTCATGAAAACTTTCAGTGTTGGCAGTTAAAGAAGCAAAACAGATGACAGACTTGGTAGAGTCTCTTAAATCATAGAATCATACTCTGTTAAGGGGTTGGAATGGACCTTAGGGATCATCCAGTCCCAAACCTCTGCCCTGGGCAGAGATACCTCCCACCAGACCAGGTTGCTCAAGGCGTTAGCCAGTCTGGCTCTGAACGCTGCCAGGACTGGGGCATCCACAGCCTCCCTGGGCAACCTGTGCCAGTGTCTCACTACCCTCATGGGAAAGAATTTCTTTCTCATATCTAATCTAAATTTCCCCCCTTTCAATTTATCCCCATTACTCCTTGTCCTATCACTACAGTTCCTAACAATGAAGCCCCTCTCCAGCTTTCCTGTAGCCACTTCAGATAATCAAAGGATTTTCAGCTTATTTTTGTCATTGCTCACTGAGAGTTTAAGAAACTTGGGAACTTCCAAGGGCACAGCAAAGTTAAATTTTTTGGTGCCTCAGTTGCCTTTTGTAGGGGAGAGTGTTCATCTCTGTGCACACCAGTTACTTTACAGAGCATAAGCCAGCACTTACTGTTATCAAACCTTTCCAAAAATAGAGTTGTCAACCTATGATATGAAGCATTGAGGCATCTGTTCTGTTTTGGCTAACTCTGAGTGTTAGATCTCGTGTCTCCTTCGTGCTTTGCTTTGCGCTACAGTATTAATTGGGGAGAGATGTTGAAAATACGTTTTTATGTTCCTTTTGATGTGATCAATACTTGGAGGTGAATTTTGGCTTTCTCCTAGTTTTTATTTTTCATGGTTGAACCTTGGATTTTTCTCCCAAGGTGGTTGTTCTAGAAGGATAAGAGGATAGAACTTCAGCTTTCTACCTGGACTTCCTTGTGGTGGTTGGTTGAACTTGTCACTGATGACTATTTCTGAGGTGTTTGGTGTTAGGAATGGTTCTGCACTCCATCAAAGCTTTATCCTTGGCCTTCAGTGGACTGGGAGAGTGTACAAAATCTGAATTCCAGCCTCTAGAGCTGTCTAGCTAAAGACTTTAAGCTTCTGTTTTAGCTGGGAAAGCCAAGGTCCATGTGTCAGCAGTTGCTTATTCCCATTTAAACACAGTTGTTGGCACCTGTGTCAGGTAATTTGGCTCTTCACTCCCTAAGCTTCTGTACTAGGTCACCCTCACTTCTCAGGAAGGCTCTGCCATGACTTTATCCAAGCTGCAGTGTTCCAGGAAGATGCTGCGTGACAAACTAATCACTTTGCAAATGGCATCTAAATATTGTTAAGCACCAGGGCACATTCTTCCCTCAGGAACCAAAGCCTCGGGAAATCTCGAGAGTTATCATGGGAATAAAGATGAAATGCTAAATTTAAGTAATGACTTGTACTAATGAAGTGTGAAGGAGTAATTTTAGACTTTGAAATGCAGTCCTGTTTTTTTCTCCTCAATCTGTTTCTACTAAACCAGACCCACTAGCATTTCTCTTTGAGAGGTGCTTGTTTTAGCTTTTTCTATTTCGAGCACTAAGTGTTCAAGCTCATCTAAAAGTGTTTTTTCCCCTCATTTTTCCTTAGAATTCTATAAGTCTGAGGTGATCAAGAATTCTCTGGTAAGTTTTATTTTAAGATGGAAAAGTTTTCCTT
>NW_008685935.1:0-210 GCF_000695815.1 Acanthisitta chloris | reverse complement strand
CTGTTTAATGTGCCTTTCCACTCTTCAGTTCTGTTCTTCTCCTCCTTTTCAGGCTCTTTTCCTGAGGGTTGACATAGAGAATTACTGAGTAGTAGAAATGCTGATTTCTCTGAGTATATTTGTGTTTTATGGAAGAGTAAGGCACATGTACCAGCATATATAAACTTATATATTCTTTGATATGTAAGGAATATGTATTGTAAATATATT
>NW_008685934.1:29215-29537 GCF_000695815.1 Acanthisitta chloris | reverse complement strand
CTGCCCCGCGGCCTCGCTCGTTCCCGGCCCGTGGTGCTCTTCTCCGCCGGGCCAGGCTGCTCTGCTCCCCGGTCCCTCCGCGCCGCTGCGAGCGGAGATGTGTGCTCCGCCCGGGAAGGGGGAGACTGCCCTGGCAGGGCCCTGGAGAGCCTGGGCCTGCCGACCCGCGGAACAGGTTAGTGCTCGGAGGGTCCCATCGAGCCGAGACGTTCCCTGAGCGCTTTGGGCTGCGGCGAAGCCCACGAGCCGCTGTGCTATGGGCACGCGGTCACGGCATTTAGCACCTCGGTGCAGAACTTCCCCAGGCCAAAGGTGCTGCAAA
>NW_008685934.1:27263-29181 GCF_000695815.1 Acanthisitta chloris | reverse complement strand
AAAGTGAGACCGACTGCAGCTGTGTCTGAGGCGGCTGTGCCAAACCTGTTGTAAAAAGCGCTCAGGGATGGAAGGTTAGAGCGAAACACTGAGCTGTTAGACCCTGAAGTGCTCAGTGAGTTGAGTTCCTGTTTATTTTGGTCCTGTCTGACCTCCTTAATTCAAGACCTTAGTTTGTTTCCACATTCCTGATGAGGCAGGGATGGAGGGAGTTAATTTACTGAGTCAAGCTCTAGGGGAAGAAATAGACAGGAACGGCTTTGCTATGCTGCCACAATGTTTATTGCACCGGGTTTAGTGTAGGTCAACAAGAAGTTAGTTGCTATTGCAAAATGCAATGTTTTTAGTTGCTCTACCTCAGGTAACCTAGAAAATCACCTGTTTGTTTAAAAAACCCAAAGGTGTGCTCAAATGTGTGTTCACTCTGACTGCAACAACCATGAAGGAGCAGCTCTGAGCTCTGGTATGTGATAGTGCAAAATCAGTCCCTGTTAACGGTAAAATTCATGTACCTTGCTACAGAGAGCATTTGTATTGCTGCTACATTACCTTCCAGAAAAGGCTTTATTTCACTTTATAAATTCTATGCCTTAAAACTGGGTGAGAAGTCCCCAAAGGCATGATTGGCCAGGCTGTAGGTACTCCGAGAGGAGCCCAGTGCAGTGGGCACAGCTCTGGCACTGGTGCTGGCCCCTGCTCCCTTCTCACACGTCTGTCCCTGCAGTGTCACAGCTCATCTGTCCCAGTCTGTCCCCACCTCCAGAGCTCACCTGAGCCTTTAGAGGTGGCTGTGGAGATCCCATTCCCCAGGAGCTGTGTGTTGGCTGCTGGGACACTGTGCTGGGTTCATGGGCAGGGTGGGGTCACCTCTCACTCCGATCACATGTGGGCTGGTTGTAGCTGGACCTTGTGGCACAGTCCTGCTCCTTGGGGTGTCCTGGTGACTCTCAGGGGTGACCTCTTTGTGTCTGACCCTATGTTTAACAAATAATGTGAGCATTGCTGCACTTGTGGTGTTCTGACTGAGACAATGGCATCTTCTGGGGCATGACTGGATTTGCTTGAGTTGGATTTATGTAAGCTTACAAAAAGGAAAAAAGTGACTTTGACTTTACGTTCTAGGTGCGTCTGAGAAGATTCACAGCAGCTTCTCATAACGAAGTTGGGGACAAGGCTGCTTCTGTGTTCCAGAACTGAACAGGCAAGAGACGTAAACTTCTCTTAACTGTAATTAATTTCAGTCCAGCTTTTGATTTTAAAACCTCAAATTTTTTAGCTCTCTCCTCTTTCTAGTCAGTTTTCCTGTCTTTGATTTGCAATTTTACCTTATGTTTTATTGGGGATTGTTTTTTCATTTGTTTATACTGATGGATTTATACTGACAGAAGTAGCTGAGATCTTGGTCTTATCTGTAAGAATTTCAGAGAGTGAAATACAACTCTTGTCCTGCTGCCACTGCTCAATTAACAGTGATGATTAAATCCCATAAATATTCTCTTACTCTTGATGGGAAAAGCCATGAAGGTGGGTTGACAGAAGTCATTCCCTTTCAGGTTGACATTTGTAACTAAAATCAGGCTGTAAAGTGCCGAACACATCCAGAGAGTCTGTGCTGGCCTTCCATTCCAGCAGAGCAAATGCAATCACTCTTCTCGTGCTTTGAAGGGCTGGAGCACATGGAAAGAATTGGATGATTTGTAGTTGGATTCTGTCCCAGGCCTCAGTGTCAGGAGAGGGCAGGTGGCACTTCCTCCATCTCTGGAAATCAAACCCATTTGGTGCAATTCAACCCCCTTCACTCCTCAGTCAGTGCAGATCTGTTTTCCTCACCAATGATCACACTTAGCCCAAAGCAGCAGATTAGACCTTGGTGGTAGAATCTCCCTTTGGACAGCTTGAATATTTGTTGTGCTTGTAA
>NW_008685934.1:24335-27232 GCF_000695815.1 Acanthisitta chloris | reverse complement strand
AAAATAGCTCTGGTGGAAGTGATGAGAAGCTTGGCTTAATTTTGGAGTCACTTGTGAATATTTGGGTGTAGCAGAGCTGGGGAGGATGGGAGAAGCTCTGCCTCATCAGAGACATAAAGCCCAGCAGTGTTTCTTGGCCAGTGCTCCCGATTTTCCAGTAAGCTGTGTGCTGCACGGAGGTGTAGAACCCTAATGGCTTGTTGTATGCCATTAAAAGGTATTGTACACTCATAAAAGAATGACATTTTGATCAATGCTGTTAAAAGAATTACTGTCTTGACACAGAAAAGCTTTCCTGCTGCAAGTTTAAAAATATGCCTTTAAAAGCTTTTTATTGAATACCTTTGCATCCCTCAGAAATGTGCTATTTTGGCACAGGGCTGCTCTGAAGTAACTCCACGTTGTAACCTGAATGCAGGAGCTCGTGTTTACCATCAGCAGGGAGCGAGGCAAGGCAGGTGTACTCACTTACCTACTGCCATGGGGACAAAGAAAAAGCACCTCGAGCTGCTTGTATGCTGGCTAAAAATACTAACCCTTGTCTTTAGAGCCCCAAATCACTTGAAAGCTATTTGTTTTTGTTTTGCCATTGATTCCTCTCCATCTCCCCAGACTTCTTTTGAGTGTCCCTTCGGACTTGGAAGCTGTACATTGACATTGGAGAGAGGCAGGTGGCAGGGAGGGAAACCACGGATGTCTCCACTGCAGTTGGGTCCTGACTCAGGGGCTGGTGAGCTGTGCTGGGAGACATTTGGTTTGGAGGTGTCTAAGGTGGTCCTGAGGTGTAATACTGCTCGTGGCAGAAACCTCCTCTCAGTGTGGTTACAAGATCTTGTGTCAGAGCTCATGTTTAATCACAGCTGCTGAAGAAGTGTTGTACCTGGCTTAGATTGTGGCCAGAATCACAGCTGTGGCTGTCAGGGGAAACCTGAGAGCCTGGGGCTGGGAATCAGGCAGGAGAGCTGGAACGCCACAGCTCTGCCACGCTCTTTGCATGTCCTCGTGCACTTTGTGTGGTCTTCAAGCTTCTGTGTTACAGGCTTTGTTGTTCAGCTGTGTGTGATGTTCTAAACACAACTTGATGTTTTTTTTTTAAGAGTGTGGTGGGATGGGTTCTGATGTAAAGAGATCCAGGACAAATGGTTCTGCAGACTTCTTCTCTCCTTTCTGTACATTCATGACCAGAACAAAGCAGTGGATGTTCTGGATGTATTTGGTATGTGCCATGTCCCTTTGGTGGACTGTGAGCAGCTGGGGGATCTAAGTGCTTGCTAAGAGGTTTTGTACCCAGTGAGTGAGATCACAGCATTATGTGGCATTTCTGTACCTCAGGTGAAGAAACCTGTGACATGTAGCAGTGGGATTTCCTTGCTGAAGGAAGCAAAACTTTTAGTTGCACCATGTGTGAGTAGCTCCCTTGGAGTTCAGCTTTTCAGGATAGGAGAGTTCCTTCAGGGAAAGGAACTATTAATGCTCTGCATGACCTGCAGACAAGGTACAGCAGGAAGAAGCAGGAAAGCTTGAATGTTTATCAGCCTATGAGGATGTTGCTCAGAACTGTGAGTAGAGTTGGTGTCCATCACACCTGCTTCCTAATTGTCTCTCAGATACCTGAGTTTTGTCCAATTTGCCCTTCAACGAAGGCATGAGACGCTCAGATTCTCCCTTACCTCTGTTTCAATCAAAATTGGCAGCTTTCTAGAGGAGGAGTTGGTTTGTTTTTCATATGTGTGAGTTTCCCTCACCAGCTGCTGTTGGCTGTTTCCTGAAGCCTCACTTGTGTGGGCTTAGCTTTGGAGGAAATTTGAAAGCAAAATTATCTGCAAGGTCCTATTTACCCACAGTATCTCCCTGAAGCTCCCTACAAATGTTTTTGCACAGTGACCTTTCGGAGTACCTGCGTGCAGGGGAGGCTGCCAGCCTGCACGTGGGGCTTAGGCATGTTTTCTTACATTTAGGTATATTAAAAATGGTGATCTTTGCTCCACTCTTCTCTGCCTGGCAAACTAAATGGCTTTCTACCACTGATCCTTGTTTTCATCGCTCTAATCTGTAAATTTGTTCAGTAATCATCTTGTGCTTTTTTTTCAGAGCATAGACAAAACAGCTGCATAGCATAGGGTCAAGCTCTTGAGGGTGGGATAAAAGAAACCGTTCTCATTTGTGTTGATATTTAATTGATATAAGCTGGAAACATTTATTTAGTGTTTGGCCTCATCTGTAATTACGTTCCGAGGCCTATCAGTCTCTAGCCCACTTGATGTGTCATGTTGATTTTGAGTTTCTTAATCAAATGTCATTTTGCATCACATCAGCTGCCTTACAAAAACCTGCTATATCTGTGCTATTAATTAGCAATACACTTTTAATTAAAAATCACACTAGTGCAAGGATCTATTTTGTGAAAATTCTTGTCATTAGTGTTGTATTACTCCTTCCATTTCTTTCCAGCCAGAGTCTTGTGCTGGTCATTCCGTTGCTTTGAGATCAGTGTCAGAAGGACAAGATCACAGATACTCAAGTCACCAGATGTAAAAAAAAACCCCAAAACAAAAAAAAAAACACCCAAAAAAAAAAAAAAAAAAAAAAAAAAAAAAAAAAAAAAAAACACAAACCCAGAAAACAACAAAAAAACCCCTGTTACTGTTTCTCTCCCCTCTTAAATAGCCTTTTTGTTTCCAAAGGATACTAAAAATGAGCATTAATGGTTCAAACAGCTCCTCAGACAAGCTCTTCTAATCACAAACCCAGAAAACAACAAAAAAACCCCTGTTACTGTTTCTCTCCCCTCTTAAATAGCCTTTTTGTTTCCAAAGGATACTAAAAATGAGCATTAATGGTTCAAACAGCTCCTCAGACAAGCTCTTCTAATCACCATGGAAATTGTAGACCTTAAC
>NW_008685934.1:7476-24306 GCF_000695815.1 Acanthisitta chloris | reverse complement strand
CTTTCCCATTTGACCTAGTTCAAGGCACTCAATTTATAAATGTCCTAGCAAAGTCATCTGCCTTCCTGTGGGACTTGAGCTGGTAGGATCCTTCCTCAGGGTGGTGGTTCCTAGACGTTCTCTGTTTCACCAGCCACAGTGACAGCATTGAATGGGTGGTGGTCACCTTGGAGGCCTTGTCACCTGTTTAGGCAGCCAGGGATAGGTGGAGGTGGGACAGAAGTTGAGGGTCTAAATCTCTCTGGGTTATTATTTCAGGTGAACTACATGGCCTTGGTTTATAATTCATTAAAATTGGATGGTAGTCCTTGCAGCTGTGAAATAGAGAAATTCAACACACTTTTAAAGCTAACCCCGTATCTATGGAAATGCATCCCGTGAGTGCAGTAGTGTCACCAAGCCATGCAGCACAGGGGCCAGTTGTGTGATGTGGTCATAGACTTCTTGGGTGTCAGATGGATTGAACTGCTGGGAGAGCTGGTGGGAGCAGATATTTGGGCAGCAGAGACAGAGAATCCACTTTTTTGTGTAATGGCTTTCAAAATCAAACCTCTGGATTTCATGGAAATATTTAAGAAAAACCCCCTGACAACTGGACTATAATATGGGTGAATGATCCCTCTCGAGTGTCTCTTGGGGATAGACATCAGTACAATCAGTGAGACCAGGAAGGTGTGTGTTGTTACTCGTTGGAGTTGGTAGAAGCACCTTTGTACTTGTGGGGACAGCATGTTCTGAAATTTGGAATTATATTGTACCAGAGCTTTGGGGGAGTAAAGCAACCAGTAGGTCAAAGTGAGGTTTGCTCTTCAGTCTGGAATGGGGGTTGCAGTGTTTTGTCTTGTTCTGGGCCTTGCCTGAGGAGCAGTGTGCACAGGCCTGTAGGAGTGACTCACCTGCTGAAAACAGCTCAGGCTCCTTCTGCTCTCCTTGTGTTTTAGCAGTGCAGATTGTAGGATGTTTTCTTTGTAGCTCCAGTGTTTGGGCTACGGGGATTTCAGATCTTTCAGAGGAAAAAAAGATAGCTTCAAATTCAGCTCAGAGTCTGATATTTGTTTTATTAGTGGAAATCTTTGTCTCCTGTGTTTTCCCCCATTCTAGATAACCTTTTCTTGTCATCCAAGAAATTAATTTCTTTGTTGGACTCATTGCAAGTAAACTTGATAGCAGGAGTGCTGTTATTGAGGCAGCTTACACAGTGATTTGCTAAGTACAGCCTCTTCATATAATGTGAAGCACAAGTCGATTTATTGACCACCACTGGGATTTCAGGAACTGTTGAACTACCTGGGTTTTATCCTTCTCTCATAAAATTTGCTATTGAATGTCTTTTTTCTGGTACCATCTCAGAGAGGATTCTCTTTGATATGCAGCTGTACAGGAGCAGCAATCCCACTTGTTTCTGTGCTGTAGAGTTTGGCTTTTTAATGAAGTGTCTATAGGGTCATTTGAGGTACCTTATGTGATATCAGACTCTTGAAGGTTTTCCTGAAATACTTCTCAGCACCAGGAGGACACTGATACTGCTGTGACAACCAGCACTGTGGCTGTGCCACCAGCCCTTTTCACGGAGCACATCCCAGTTAGAGCCAGCTCTGCTCTGAGCACAAGGTTGCTCCTGTTGCAGTGCATCTCCCCTGTCAAATATAATCTGCTACTTGCCTGAAATGCTAAGGAATAAGTTTGGTTAGTTTGTACGATCTGCTGTATATTCACCATGCTTTTTACAACTTTCTACAACCACTTCTTAAGTAAGGTGTAGATTAGGAAGGAAAACTATTGTCTCTGATAATCTGTAAAAACAGTTTTAAAAATAGAATCCAAGTGAACTGTACAAGTGGATTATTGATTCTTGGGGATGCTCAGAGAATGCTTTCTGTGAAGTCCTCATCAGTGCTTCAGAGTCTACCAGTGTCTGCAGCCTTGGGGGGTGAAGTTTGCTTGATTAACAGACACTAATGGAGAAATCATTTCTAGTTCATCTCCTGTATTTTTGACAACCCTTCCCAGCCACTGCTGCAGATAGGATGCCAGAGCTAGGGTGGAACTGGACTGTTTATAGCTTCTGGTACACAGTGGGGAAGGCCTCTGCATTGGGCATGTTTCTGTTCTGTGAGTGATCTGCGATGTGTGACCAGAGTGTGACACTGCCTGGGACTGGCATGAAACTGCCCAGAGTGCTGCGACAGACGTTAAAAGGGAAGCGGAGGCGGGAGAACAGTTACTAGAGTGTGTTAGATTATTGCAACCAGCTTAAGGGGACATAATTGTGTTTGAACCCTGATGCTGTACCCATAGCTGCAACATCTTCCAGCCCAATGTTCAGGGGGGGCAAGCTATGTATTGTGTTAACAAACATTATTTTTGTCGTTATTTATGCAGAAATCAAATGCAAGGAACAAACCCAGTATTTTCCACACTTCCTCTGTTTACCTTAATCTTGTATTTATCTTGGAGCAGCACCTTAGTGTTCCTGATTGACCTGACCTCTGGATTGTGAGATCCTTCTGATTTGACCGGTCGCAGAATTTATATCTGCTGTCAACTGCAGATTAACAAGCCTTAAAGGGGTGCATGAACTTGCCATTGGGAAATAGCTTGTGCCAGGTGCATGGTATCACCCACATGGCCAGCTTGGTTTGATTTCTAGAAAAACTTCTCCCTTCGCAGTCTGGAGGAAGCTCTGACCTCTGAGGTGGCAGCTGGGCCATCACTGCCGTCGCAGCTCATCCTCACGTTCAGCACTGAGCTGCGTGCCTGGCTGCTCCCTCAGAGCCCAAGCCACACGTTCCCTCAGGCTTTGTCAGGGCTGTCCTCTCTGAGACTGACATGAGGAATAGTCTCCGACACTATTGGCAAGTGGCTTTCACGCTCCATGACAGATCTAATGAGCTACAGCTGCCTGGTGAAATCCTACTTCTGATCCTCTGGAAGGACTCCCAGAGGCTCTGCTGGGATTCATGGACTCTTCTATGATTTTTTTCTCTCTTTGGGAAGCAGATGGAGAAGGCACTCTTGGAAACTCCTTCATAATTCACACACAGGTGTCGAATTTAGAATGTGGCACAGGAAAAACCACAAAGCTGGCACACAGAGGCAGAAAAGGAAACACAGGGACATGTGCCCACCTGCTGAGGAAGGCAGGGGTATGAAGCAGCTCCAGGGGCTCCACAGAGGTCCCCATGAACAGGTATTTAATGCTGCCTGTTCACAGGTCCCTGTGCCTGTGTTGGTGGTTGGTACGTGCAGGAACAGGAGAGGTGGTGCTGTCCCATGGGAATGCAGCACTCATGGCTGCGTATTCTGCAGCTTGGGATCTGTAATTGGTCACAGTTACTGGGCTTGTTCTTCTATTTTTTTTACTTATTTTTTTTTTATCCACTTTCCATTTTGTTCCTATTTACACAACTCTATTCTCTCTGCCTTACGTCCTGCTTTAGGGATATCAGCTAGCCTGAACTAGCCTTTTACATTGGAACTTTAGTTGTGAGGGGGCAGGATCAAGCACCAGCAATGTTCTTCTCCAGCTAGTGAGTGACAAGGCTATGGACTGGCACATTTAAAGAAAGTAAAGAGGAACATTACTAAGAGACTCCTAGGTACTTGGAGGGGAACTTTGCATGTGAAATGCTAACAAAATAAACTCACTAGAAATGGTAAGTCTCAATTCTACTGCAGAAAACATTATCTTACTCCTTTGATCTTCCCGTTTGTAGTGGTTTTGAGATGTTCTTTATGAAACGAATTATATGACAGCCCTTCTGGGTGGGTGATGTAATGAAAGCCTAGGGACTGGCTCAGGGTTTGGGGCTTTCCTAGTGAGCAGGAAGTCTGCAGGGTCACCATGTTTGCAGTTTGGAAGGAGAATTCTCCTCCAGCTGATGGTTCCTGGAAGGTGCCAGGTGCAGATCAAGTCTGCATTCATTTTTGTACCACTTCTAAGACTGAAACATAAAAGTTATGTTCCTGACTTGGTGACAGAAGTGCCCCAGGGCTGCCTGAAGGCTGTCACCTGTGAGGAGTCATTCCCATGAGGAATTCTGATGCTGCTGTAAGGGTTTATTTGGGAACAGTTGGCAGGTGCAGGCTAAGCACTGCCGGTGAGAGTCTCACAGGTGGAGATTTTTCAGCCCCAGCACAAAGCAGCAGGGCTAGCATGGCTGCGAGTGGCCTGTGCTGCATGTGTAGGACTGATTGTGCCCTGCTGCTGCTGTTTTCTGGGTAAAATTTGTAATGTAGGAAAGTCTCAGGTATGTCTCACCTTTTGCTTCTCTTATCTGAGAAAGGACATTTGTTTCTGGTCCTCCCTCCCTCCCTTCTCAGTCATTTCTTGCCTGCCCAGCAGTTGCCCAAAGGGGAACCTGAGTGAGGGTCTGCTGTGCATCCCTGGTTCAGACACCACTCTGCAGCCTCTGCACTCTGTCTTTAATTAAACTTGGGTTTTCTGTTGTTGTAGCTGGAAGCAGTGTGCTGACACAACTCACTCTTGTATAGAACAGATTAAAATGTCAATGTTTTAATGTTCTCATCTGTGGGAAAAAGAAAATAGTTGGGTGTTTTATTTATAACTTAAAAAGAGACTGTGCGGTGGAGAAGGTTTGCTTTTGCAAGATGGAAAATGACGATTAAAGCTACAGAGTCCCATTTAATGTTAAGTGTCTGTAAGGGAATGAAGAGAGTGACAGGATGAAATCTCTTCATGAAAGAGACTATACTGGGGCATGACAGTTTAAAGCAATCATAAATGTACTGTATTTTTAGTTGTTCACTCTGTTTACATTGCATTTGTGGCATGGTGTACACTGCACACATCCTACTGAGCTCATCTACCAAACTGGTGCTGTGAGAGCAAGAAAAGAACAAAGGTATCTGAAAAGTATGACCAGAAGTCAGTGCTGTCCTCAATGCTATTCCATTCGCACGCTCTGCAGGTTTGCTCCCTGGGCAGAGTGAGGAGTGACAGTGTCACTGAGCTGTGAACGGCCTGTGCAGCAGACAGCAAGGCAGGTGCTGGGGTGGCCAGGTGAGCCAGGGTGCCAGGCAGAGGCTGAGCTGACAGCTGGAATTGCCTACTTGGGAAAAATGTGACTTTTCTTCAGAAAGTGCCTCCCAGACCTTATTTAGAGATTTGCTTAATTTGGGCTGTCCTCTGGGTTGCCATCTGTGGAATCTGTGTTCCTCTGGCAGCTGTGTCTCCTTTGCATGTCCATTACAGATGCTCACCAGTGCCCTTTTGGGTTGTGCCTTTCCTGGCAGGGGGAAGAAACCATCCATTTAAAAGAAGGGCAATGGAAAGAGCTCCCAATGAACACTGATGCTGGAGTAGGAGTGCTGGGTGTCTTTTCCCTTCACTTTCTCTCTCTCTCACACTTATGTATTTGAACCCATCTCCAGCAGCCTGGCTGCTGGGGGATCAATTGGTTGGCAGGGGTTACTCCAACATCAGCAGAATGCATGTTCTTACTGTTCTGGTTGGACCTGGGTGCTGGAGCCAACACAAACAGCTCTGGTGTGGGAACTGGTGCTGGGGATTGAGTCAGGCTGTTCTTGGTGGTCTGTCCTCACTGCAGTAAAAATGTCAGGGGTTTCTGTTCCCAGAGTGTTCATTTGTGTTCCCGTTGCTCGGTGTTTGTACATTCACTGTGCCTGTGGACAGCCCAAATAAATGCTCTGAATAAATTCCGTGGTTTTCTTCACTTTGCGCTTTTGCTTTCTGTATGTTTGGGGTTTTTTTCCCCTCTATGGCTTGGTTTTTCCATCCTCCAGTTGTCACAAGGATGTGGTGTTGTGTACTTGGTGTTGCTTTTTCCCATGAGGCAAAACATGACTGTGGGGACACTTTTTAGGGTAAATAGGGTTCAAGAGCAAGCAGAGTGCCTCCAGAATGCCCTGGGAGCTGGGGTACAGGGTGCTTCAGGCTGAGCTGTGCTGAGGCCAGTGGCACAGAGACAGTGCTGCAGCCTCAGCCTGGGGCTTGCCTCCTATGCTTCTCCAGGAGAAGGTTGGGCCATTGCAGCACTCAGTGCTGTGCCTTGTAACACCCATCCAAGCATTCAGGAACCACCAGCATTCCTTGCTGGCTGTGCTTTGTTGCTCTAGTGAAAGTCCAGGATGCAGGATGCTTGTGGGAGCTGGATGGTTTGAAGCTTTCTGTAATTCATCCTGTTACCCTCAGGGCACAATGAAAAATTACCTCTTTGTGGAGTCTTTGGGATATGATGCAGTCCCAGATCAGACATTTCTCTATTAAATAAAAAGTATGATAAGCCTAAAAGCATTGAATTTGGTATTTTGAATCTCTAGAGGCCAATCCCAGTGTGGATCTATTTGGGCTAATTTACTGAACTATTTAGTTTCTCCTCCTGCATAACAACCATTCCACCCCCAGCATTACCAAGGCAGCTCTGCCTCTCTGGCTGCCAGGAATAACTTTACTTTGCATGGATAATTAACTGGATTGAGTAACAGAGAGAAAAAAACCATTTTATTTCCACACAGTGGTAATAATAAATCTGTTACTACTTTTGGCTCTCCATGTTATTGCCATACTTGGGTATGTCTTAATGAGGAAGTGGCTTCCTTTGGCTGAGTTCAAATACCAGCACGGAGCCTGCCTTGAGCGTGGGCTGGGCGGGTGAGCAGAGGGCAGAGGGGTAACACTGGGCACAAATTCCTGCCACAAATAACTGTCTCTTGTTTTTCTTCTTGTTTTTATGCAAGCTGTAAATTTCCAGTCTTTGTGACATGGTAAAACTTGGGGTTTCTGATCGCGCCAGAATCAAAACTTTGCTGAGATGGAAATCTTGCTAACCAAAGATTTATTTTTTTAAGAAAAATCAAAATATACCTTTCCTGTGGTGATATTTGTAGTACCCCACTCTGGTTTCCAAAATAACTGTATGGGGATGGGACCTCTCGAGATCACCACAGGAATTCTCTTGAGAGATGGAAGGACCTGAGGCTCAGATGTGAAATTAGGAGTAGCTCCTGAGCACAGTAACTCTTATGACCTTTTCCAGAATCATCTTCTTCCTTTTCCCATTCATCACCTGTTTTGTCTCACGTTCTGGAGCCTCACTGTCCATCAGCCCAAGGAGGGATGAACTGCTTTCTGCACAGAGCTCTCACAGCTGCAGTTTGAGTGTTTTCTCAAATACCCAACATCTCAGTTGACATGTTTGCAGCTTGTGTGTGCATTGCTGCTGTGTCACATGTCACAACACACCCACCTGCAGTTCTTCCTTCCACTGATTCCTGTCATTGTCATGGGAGCTGTGAGCATTGCAGACCCCTGAGAATGGGCAGAGACCCACTCAAAGATCAGCTGGAGGAAGTGTTGGCACAACAGCAGCACAATGGAAAGCTGAAAGCTTCTGTGAAGAAATGGGTAAACTTATCTGGTGATGGAGAAGATTAAGGAGGGTGTTGATCTGTGCTTGTGCCCATTAATGTTTCCTTCTGTTGGTCTCACAGTGTCCCACTGCTTAATTCCCTCTGTGCCTACTCTGTCTCTGCTGTTTGTTTTACATCCTCTCACCATGTAAATCTCCTGCCTCTAACCACTGCCCTGTCTGCTCCTGCAGAAAGTAAGATGCAGAAATTGACTTACTGTGAAATGAGGGAGTTTGTTACAGGGGGAAGGAATATGTAAGCCTAGAGTTAGAGCTGCAGAATCTGATGGTTGTAAAACCAATCATTGAATCTAGAAAAGACAAAAGGAAACCGTTGAAGAAAAGCATTTAAACAATTCTTGGTGAAAAGTGCTCTTTGCCAAAAATAACTTTATTGAATCATTCAAGTGTTGGGAGGGAAAAAAAAGCCAGCCAGAAAAATAAGAACTTAGAGAAACCCTTCTCTCTGCTAGTGCTAAACACTTGGGGTCTGAAAGGGCTGCATGGAAAATGTGTAGGCTCTGGGCTCACTCTGCCACTGCTGTGGCCAGTGAAACAGGCATTCTGCAAGGTACATTGAAGAGAGAATCTTTTTGTTTTAAATGTAATATATGCCATTCTTAATTACTTTTAATATTGCTTCTAGCTCTGCATTTGGAAATCTGACCTTTCTGACTGTTTAAGTCTATTCTATTTTTAATCTTTAAGCTGTCTTGTGTCAGAGATAGGTACAGATACAAGAGTCCCAGGGTTGTCACTGCTATCTCTTTGGAGAGGGTAACTACAAATAAATCATTGATAAATGCAAATAAATTTGTAGACACCTCAAGGAGAAATTTACATCCTGATGTAAAGGGGACCTGAGGCTTGCACAGTGTCTCACACTGAGCTGTACTAGTATCAGATTTCAGGCTGATTTCCAAGCGCAGGATTGAAGAACACAGATCAGCACTTTTTCTGATGGGGTCGGCATCACAGGAACACCTGCCAGCCATGGTAGTTCCCTCCAAGTGTCACAATGTTTTAGGTTGTTGAAGTTTTTCAGACACTGGGAAATTCTGGTTCTCTATTCTCTGCATTGTGAGCCAGTGACAGTGTGAGGCTGTGTGAGAGCTGACAAGTCTGGGATTGTGTGCATGGAGTGGAAGAAGCTTATACAAGGATCTCTGAGGGAGCAGGACAAGCTGCTTGTAACATAAGTTCTTAATTCATTTTTTGTCAGCTTTTATTCTGTTGCTGGAGCTTAATAGCAACAGCACCTGTGCTGGGTCCCCATGGGCTCGGGGTGGGATGAGAGGAGCTGGGGAGGTGCTGTCACAGGCAGAGCCCAGTTTAGTTACCACAGGAGCAGAGAGCTGAAATGGGCTGTGCATTGACCAACATCTTGAGGCCATCTGATGAACATCTGGAAATGGAGGCACTCAGAGCACGATGACCCTATTACTGAGGAGCTGGACTGACACACCCTGGCTTTCTTCATTTCTCCAGCACCGTGTGTTTCCTTAGTGTTTGTGGCACATTTGTGTACACCTTTGGCAGTCTTGGCTAGGCTTGCTCAGGGAAAAAGTTGGTTTTAAATTTTTTTAAATTAAAAACCCAACTTGGCCCCCTTGTCTCTGTGGTACCTCCTATGTTTTCAGCATTGATCTGTCTGTATGGCTGGAAACCCTATAGAACTGCTAAAATGTTGAACCTAAACAAAACCCAACAGTAGACAGTCCTTTTCCTTTCTGAGTCTATTTGTCCATTTACTCGATTTCCAGGTGGGCTCAGGGTGATGTCATTGATGTTCAAGACCCTAAATATGGGAGCTTGTCATAGCCTGCCAGCCTTCAGTCTGTACCTGCCCATTTTTGGGGTCAGATGTGGCTGTGTTCAGGAGTAGAGACAGGAAACATGTCCCTAGGGACTTGGTGGAATCTCCAGCACTGCAGGGTTTCAAGATGCCTCTGAACAGTGTGAGATTATCTCATCTGGGCTCCTTTTCCCATGAAAGGTTGGACCAAATGGTCTTTGGAGTCTGTTCCAGCCCAGGCTGTTCTGTGCCTGCACAGTCAAAGGAACAGCCAGGCTGTTCAGAGTCAACATGGTGCTGCTAACAACATCACTGCTGACCACAGCTGCTGGCAAGTCAGGCTCCCATTGCCATTGCATTGCTGATAGGTTTGAGAGGCATCTTTCTTATTCCATAAGTTGGCTTTTGTTCAACCTATAATCAATTCAACCTGTAATCTTGAATTAATGAATTTGGGAACATGGATAGAGCTGGTTAAAGCCTGTGAGCTCCTATTGCTTGGTGCAGGTGAGGACACACCATCATTAAAAATAGTTGTTTAGATGACTTTTCTACATTCATTCTGAGGCCTGCAATAGACTGGGTATAAGTGCAAGTGACCATGGAGCTTCTTTATCCTGTCTGTTATGCCAAAGTATGAGCCTGATGGAGCACCAGTCTGTCCGCTGGTACCAAATTTAGGGTAAAGTCAAACTGTGGAAGATGGATCGTTTGGTTTTGCCTTCATTGAGTTATAACAAGGCAACCTGACAAGTCCTAACTCCCCAAAACTGTTTATTTAATAAGACATACCTCTGAGCTCGCTGGCCCCGCAGCTGCCTTGAGCGGCTGTGGGTCAGTGCTAACGCTGCTGCTCTGCAGACCAGGCTCCAGCCAGCTTCAGGGGATGTTACTCCTCTAAATCTTTTTCTTAATTGTTTTTCTCTGCAGAGAAATTCCAGCTGAGCACATGCTCTCACGTCACTGGCAAAGAATTTAGTGTGGGCCTGACTTCTGCCCTACAAATAAACATGAGCGAGATGTGCTCAAGCCCAGCAGTGAGATGCCTGTGAGACACCTCTGTGGTCAGCACTCTCCAGAGTGCTGCTCTCCAAAAATAAGCCAACTCAAAAGAGTTAGCTTGATTGATCTGTGTAGTCTAGACACTTGTGAAACAAAGACCAGCCTTATGAAGGAATGGTTGGTTAGGTTGCTTGGATAAATACTGAGTATCTTCCATACTCCTGGAATTTCGTTTACCTTGTTCTCAGTGAGGAGAGCCACAAAGTGAAGTTATTTGTTTGCAGAAACACCAGTTTTCTCTGAATCTCAGAGGCAGATGTGCAGATGGGAGAGGAGCTGTGGTGCTGTGAGCAGGTACACAGACCATGGCCTTCGGCTAGGCTGTCATCCTCATGCCAGGTAACCCTGTGCTGAGGAAGCAGGAACATCCAGTCAGCTCTCGGTCCGTGGGGATTTGTACTGATTTTAGAGATACCTGATGTACTTCAGGATACTGTCCATATAGTAGCTGTATTAAAATCCCACCACTTTCCAACTAGTGTTTCCAGTGCTCACAGAGGAGAGGGAAGTGTAATGGATTATTCGCAGTATCAGAGGCCAACTTTGTATAGTAACTTCTTCTATGTTAAGGAAGCCCAGACTGTGGACCTGAGTGATCCTGGTGGTTTGTCCTTCCAGTGCTCAGCTGCAGTGGCTGATCCCCAGCCCGTGTGCTCCCCTGGGCCATGCACAGCGATGCCTGGCAGGGCTCAGCTCCTGCTGCTGCGTCGATGTGACACTGGTGGTGGCTTTGCTCCACCCAGGCCATGTGTTCTCACATGGGATAGCCCTGGGCTGCTGGACCTGGACCTGGACCTGGACCTGGATCTGGCCAGCTCAGCAAGGTGTTCCATTCTCTTCCAACTTGTCCTCCTGTGCTGTTTGATTTTGCAGGTGTAGCACAAATTTGTTTGCGCAGATTTTGGGTTCTCCCTGATTGTAATGGACCTTGGCTACATCAGTGTATTGTTGCTGATTTCAGTCGTGGTTTGAATGAGAACAAGGATGGGGCAGTTTGCCTTGGGCCTGTGCATACCTGGCCCAGCCTGGCTGTGACTGCAGCACAGCCTGTCAGACACCCCTTAACCAGTCCCTAGGTACGTCCTCATGGTCTGACTCATTTGTACAAACTCAGCGCAAGGCCCAGGGAATTGAGGCATTTTGGAGGAGAGGGATGTGACGTGGAATATTGGATGGGTTCTGTTCCTGTCTGCCTGTTCTCTGTGAGGCTCGTTTGCTGGTTTCCCTTTCAAACCGTTCGCTGACCTTCCATACGGATCCCAGCTGTGCATTAGCATTGCTCGGGGATGTGTTTGTATCTTTTGTCTAAAAATACCCAGCCGGTAGGATCCGTGATCCATGAAAGCTAATTGAAACAATTTCTCTTCAAGTTTTGGCAAGTGAAGCATGCATTATAAGCATTAATATCTATAAATTGAATTGTTAATGAATCTAGACACTAATAATGAATGCAATTTTGTAGGCTTAACTAGAAACACTAAAATTATCAGGATCTGGGACAGAATTTTCAATCATTTTTGCTTATTAAATAGCAAAGCTATGCTTTTAATAAGCTAATCATTTTTATTTGACCCCACAGGAGTAGCTCAGCTGATTAGAAACAGGTTTCTAAGTGCAAAACAATGTTGTTTTTCTCTCGCTGTTTTAACTACCACAGTGCTGAAATCTTGGATAAGGTACTGATCTCCATTGCTTGTCTTGCAGTTCCTCTAAAGGAATTTACAGCAGAACCTCCCTGTGTCCCAGTGCATGGGAGAATTCTCTGCACAGACAAATCATGCTGTAAGCTGCCAAAACAACTAGAGCTTGCTTGAAACACTGTCAGTGCACAAAAATACAGTATGCAAAAGAAACTCCTATTTGGCCTTTGTTATATCCACAAGGAGAAAAGTACTTGATACAACTCAACACTCAAGGCCAAAACTAATAAACTGAAATCTTTTTTCTCCCCCTGATTTAAAATTAGCCCTTTGCAGATGAAAAATATGGTAAGATTCAGAGGAATAGCAAGAACAGTCTTAAGTTCTGATGATTCCCTTTAAAGCAGTTCCGTGAAGTTTGTCATTTCTCCTGACTCCAGTGGCTGGAGACCAGGAGAGCACAAGGAGACAGATTATTCTGCAAGTCCCTCAGGTAGGGTTTCATTCCCCACACTGCTGCTGGCAGCCTTTGCAGACAGGCTGTCAGTCTTTCTGGATCACTGGTGTCTCTTAGAGAAGCAATTTCTTATACCAAAAGATTTAGTAACTCTACACCATTTGTTAAATGAAAAAATCAAACTTTGTTATCTTGCAAGATAACAGTGAAGAACAGTCTGAAAGGCAAGGATTTATCACTGGATTTAGGGCTGGAAAGGACCATGAAAGGTTCCTCCATATCTGGAGACGATTGATAGCCTTATGGAAAAGTATTCCAGTGCTTAATTATATTTACTGTTTGAGAGGGTTTTTTTCTTTATTTAATCTAAATCTCCCTTACTACAGTTCATGCCTACTTCTGACTTTTGTGTTCATGAACACAGAGAAAGGATCTCTTCCCTTCTTTAGCATGGACAGACATGAGTGGCAGTGAGGACAACTGACTGATTATTGTGGGATGGCAAGAGAGGAATACTGGTGAGCTTGGAGGGATGAGGTGGTAAGGAAGAAACTTCAACAGATGGAACTAAATAACACGGGAGGGGGTTCAAAATTCTTCACCAAAATACTAATGGGAAAAGAGTGGTGTTCCATAGTTTGACTTAAAACTCAATGGGAAATTAATACTAAATTAATATAGAAATGCATATTAACATGCAGAGTACTCTGTGTAAGAGCTCTCACTCAGCAGAGAGTGCTGTAAATGTTACACTGAAATGTGTACCTGAAGTAGTTCAGAATACTTGTACTACTTGGGCATCCGTGTTTATGACCATTGTGTCCCTGTGCACTGGAAACCAGAAGTGTGTGCCCTGCCCCACCACCTGCACTGGGCACGGGAGAGGGTGCTGGGTCTGGGGAGTATGTTCCTGCTCTGTTTCTTCTCTGAAATGTTCATATGTGGGAGACAAATATTAGAATTGTCTTTAATAACTGGCATTAGAATTCATCCATTGATGACTGGCATGTTTGGTTTTATTCTATGCTGTCTTCTACTTTCAAAGATTCTTTTTCCCAAACCAACAGCAAAGAAAAAAAAAAAAAAAGAAAAGGAAGTTTTCTCAGTGCTGCTATTGACATTCAGCAGAATAACTGCCCTGGAGTTAATTCCTCCTCTTAAGTAAACTGCTTCAGTCGGGGCTGTTAGCGAGGACATTCCTGTTTACTGAACAGCAGTCTTCCAGGATCATTCCTTGTTAAGTGAATTTAGTATGTGTTCACGTGTGCTTCTCAATAAATGTAACAAACAATCCAGGCCAACCTGGGAGCCTGCAAGTGACTCATTTGCAAACTAAACCAGAAATGTTTTAATCCTGGAGTAAACATTTGTGAAGTGCCTGTGCCACCCTTTGCAGAGGGATGAAGTGGTCGGTCACTGTACTATAATGTGCATCCAAGAAAGAGCTGAAAGAAAACATTTTGGCACTTAGTGTAAACCAGATAATGTGTTAAAGCCTTGCAGCATCTGCCTCAGCTGAAGGCCAGCTGTGTCAGGTCCAGCCATCCTCCTCCAGAACAGCGTCCCTCCCTCAGAATCCCCCACAGCAGCCACTGACACAGGTGTGAGCTGGAGGACATTCAGGCTGCACAGTTTGAGATGCAATTGTTTCAGCTATAACAACCCAACCACACACTATCACAAACAAGTACTAGAGAAGAAGGACTTTACCTGAGTTATTTTTGCCTGCTCTCTATAAACAGAAAAATCAATGGTCTTTGTTCTTTTACTGAGGGGAAAAAAGTGGTTTTTTCCCACCTGGGAAGGCTAATGGGATGCTCTGGTGCACAGCACCATTTCTGTGCAGGAAGTGTCCCCACTTGATCTCTGCAAATAAAAGTCTCCACCCAGCCGTGTGCGCCACTGCTGGGTGGAAGGATCACGGTCCTGCCCCTCCTGCTTTGCCACCTTTCTAAGCCTCTGTGGGTCCCTATGCTCCACTGTTTGAGGATGGCCTTTCCACTGGCCAAAGGACTAGTGGTGCCATGGCAACCTGACTGCAAAGGTGGAATGTTCTGATGGCCAGTGATGGGCATCTGAGCCTTCCAGGTTGTGTCCGAGTCCCCAGCAGCATCAAACCCAACAATACCTGTGTGCAAAGCTAGCAGGTATCTTTTGTTTTCCTAGATTTCAAGATCTAATAACCTTCACTTTGGTCTCCTGCACATCTTTCTGAAAAACTAAGCATGTCAGATCCTCAAGAATGAGAGGAAACAGGATAACCTTACACCTAAATTGACATGGGCATGTCTTCTGTCATTGCTTGGAGTTTTGCCATTCCATGTTTTATGTGTCTCACCTATCACACTGACAAAAGAGACAACAGATGTACCTTTTCTATTTCTAGAATGCATGACTCCTTTAGAGCAGCTCTGTCATTTATCTTGCCAAATATTTAGTGGTGCTCAGATGTGAAGCTTTTCAGGAAGAAGACAACAAGATTTCTCATTCTTACTGCCTAGATTTAAACAAATACCAAACAAAATGGATGTATTAAGAGGAAGAGGAAACAATTGACTGAGTGTGGTGCTGGGAACTAAATCACTGTTTGAGCAACGGAGGAATACCAGCCACCACTCTGGGCTGGTGGAGCTGCTTGGATGCCAAGCATCAACATCAGTTTCCATGTTGGATGTCATGACAGTCTGTTGTCACTTTCCAGAGGACTATAACCAAGGTTTATCATAACAGCAGCCCTCAAAAGCAAGACAGTTTGAAGCAGCAGCAACCTTGCAAACAATTACACACACTGTTTATTTTAGTTATGTATTTATCTTCTTTTCTTCTCCTCACCCTCAGAGGTCCAAGTTTTTATCAGAGACTTTTTCAGGGTGGAATTGGAAGTTGTTGGTACATTCCACCCAATGACAGTTGTCATTGAGCACAGGCAGAATCAGCAGCACAGGGAGAGCAGGTCATGACACCTGAAGAGTGTGAACAGGCAACCATTGTTTCTGTTCCAACAGAGGACAGTTGGTTTACAAAAAGAAAATTAAATACTTTATAATAACATCTAGTAAAAATTTGTTGTAAGGGCCAAAATCATACATGCATTTTTGTGCCACACATTCCATGGCCTGAGAGTCAGGTGGTGAGAAATCATGGTATGAAATGGTCATACCACGGAGTAGTGTGCACATGTACTAATGCCCTCAGATTTTGGTGCCATCTGCTGCTGCCCTGCTAAATCTGATTCCAACTCAATTTATTCAGGTAGAGACAATACTGAGCTTGCCCTTCAGACTGGAGATGTGGAAGATAGCTCTGGGCAGTGCTTTAAGAGTGAGAAATGTAAATTTGATAACCTGGAGACAACACATAATTGCTTAAGAGCCCATTGGAGGTGGAGGGCATGTTAGTTGTTTCCTGGCACAGGTGGGTCTGAACAGGGTTTGGCACCTGCCCTGTCATTCCTGTGAAGGTGGGGGTGATCTAAACTATCCCTAAAACTTGGGGGGGAGGAGAGGAGCTTTGGACTTTCCTTTTTTAGTAGTTTCTTGATAGCATGTCAACACTGTTTTTCCCATCATCTTCATGCCCCCCTCACTCCAAGCAAGGATGTGTTGCTGATAGTAGAGGTTTTTGGCTCAGGCAGGATTAGAACTGACTGTATTTTGCATCCTGTTCTTTATTCTCGATTCAGGACTTACAGACTGTTCTCTGCAATGTGGTAATGAGATCTGGGATAATAATGTCAAGCTGTATCTAAACAATTGGATTAAAGGAAGCCCTTGGAATAGGACAGAGGTTGGTGTAACTTGCTGGATCACGTGGCCGATTGCTGGCCAATTCCCTGGGGACAAAGTTTTTCCTCCTGGCAGAGCTCAGCAGCTAGCTTTTAGCTTCTTTCATGATCAGCATTTTGTATCCAATGTTTTAAAATGTTTGGAAAATGCAGCATAAGGGAGATTGAAGGTGTTATCTTTAATTGGACTAAGTTAAAAAATTAATATTGAAAAGCTTTCTCCCTGTTGTGTCGCTATTGACCTGATGCTGAGAAAATCTTGTGGTGCGCTGGGGGAGGAGGAGGGAAATGTATTTTGCTTTTGTTCTTTTGTGCTTTGTGTTTTGGGGAAGCAGAAGAGGTTGGATTTGTAGACAAAATTGAGGAAGAAGTCATGGAAAAAACAGGGAAAGGGTCTATATTTTCCTTTAGCCACTCTTAAGCTTAGAAAAAAAAGGGGTTGAGCGTGAATAGGAAATATTTCCAACAGTGTTTCTACTTGTTGGGTGCCTGTGAGGCTTTGTCCATGGATCCAGCTGGGAAAGGCTCTGCAGCCAGCCTGCAGGTGTTGGTAAGATCTGCTTGTCCAGTTCAGAGCCAGGAAGGTCTGAAAGGTGGTTGGACTGTTATTTTTTTCCCTGGTGAGGTTCCTTTGCTAATCGCTGCTCATTCCCCTCAGAAGGTGACAGTCTCACAGAATGCAATGGCAATTGCCTGCTTTG
>NW_008685934.1:0-7414 GCF_000695815.1 Acanthisitta chloris | reverse complement strand
AGTGAGGTAGATTCTTTTCTAGCTTATGCATTAGCAGCAGCAGTGTTGTTAATTATGTTTTGATTGTAGAGGCCGTATTATGAGTGGCCAGAGAACACAGAATTAGTTTCAGATTTTCGTAGCTAGAAGGTGGGAAAATCCTCCTCTGGGTTGCAGACTAAGCAGATTTCCTCTGGAGATCGTTGAGGCACAATAAACTGCAACTCAGATGCTTTTTCGTTATAGCTTTGCTGTCCATGCACAGATTTTACTGTGGGAAATAACAACCCACGACTCGGGGGGTCCTGGTCTCTTTTACATACATGATCTCAGCCTCAACTGGTGGAATTTTCTGTTTTCCTTTTCTTTCTTGAATCTTAGAAAAACTTAGTCTGAATGATCCTGACGAGCCTTACCTGGCTTTTTTGTGCCTTCCTATACCAGTCAGCAGCCTGCCAAAGCCTCCAGCCATCCTCCCTGAGCAGCACTGCAGCGAGCAGGATGGTTACTTGGCATCACAAATAACTCCAACATTTCTTTTAAGTTTTGTAATTTACTTACATTTGCAAAAGCTTTTTGTTTTTAATCAGTTAATAAACACTGTGTCTGCCTGTGGCTCAAACAGCTGACGCATCTGTTAATGAAAGCACCACCCTGAGCAGGGGAGTACAAGGGAGCGTGGCACTGTGACAATGCAAATACATTTGACTTACAAATCCCTTCTCTCACCTGCTCTTGCCATGCCCTGTGGTACTGTTTCTGACAGCAAAAGCTTTTTGTTTTTAATCAGTTAATAAACACTGTGTCTGCCTGTGGCTCAAACAGCTGACGCATCTGTTAATGAAAGCACCACCCTGAGCAGGGGAGTACAAGGGAGCGTGGCACTGTGACAATGCAAATACATTTGACTTACAAATCCCTTCTCTCACCTGCTCTTGCCATGCCCTGTGGTACTGTTTCTGACAAGGTATTTTTCTCTTTCCTGCCTTGCTCAGTCCTCTGAGAGAGTCCTGCCTGCTCTTCTGTCCAAGTCCACAGAGGAGTTTGTTGTTCAGCATTACCAGAGTGTTTCTAATAACCAAATTTTACTCCTGGTGTCTATATTAAACTCCCTCAGGTCTTCCTCAAGATTTCTTCTTCTGAAGTCGGTTTACACATGTTCCTTTGGGCTTTTTGCATCAACACTTGATAAGCACTGTGTGTTGATAAGACATGATAGCACATTCCTGAGGAATCCCTGGAAGCACAAGGCACACATTTCACTTCGTGGAGACAGACAAAGCATGTTTAGGATGATCTGAAGCAGGGCAGACCCTTCGCAGCCCTGATTTCCTTAGAATTTAGTGGAAACTTCAATGTCTGATGAGGAATTTGAGGTGGAACATGAAACAACCCCTTTCATCCTCAGCTGAAGTGTTGGTATTCATTTTGTTCTTGGTAATTAAAGGGAATTTCTTGTTTTTCTTGCTCTTTCAAATCCGTATCAGTAGGATCTTTGGAGTAATTGCTCAGAACACTAATGTGGAAGTAGAACATCACTGATCTTGGCTGGGAGATTTGTGAAACAGAATGAAAAGAAGGAGAACTTCCCTGTCAGAGGTGCAGCTCTGTCTGAGCTCTGTGGGGTCTGAGTAGGAGAAAAGCAGCTCTGCCAGCTTTGAACATGATAAATCCGTGAATTCATTGTGTATGGGGAAGATGCACTTAACAGAAAATAACAGAATGCTAAAAATCCTGAAAAATTTCAAGGAACGAAGCAACTAGTGGCAGAGAAATGGGTGCAGGAAATATTGAAAAAGAAAACAAACACAAGTAGAGAGAAAAACAGTCAAGGATTTAAATATATCATAAGCACATCACAACTAATTCATCTGATAAAGGAAGATACAAGACACAAGAGGTGATTGATGTAGCTCAAAGATTTGATGGTACAAAGGCGTCTTTACTTGAAATGATGAAAAGAAATAGGGCAAAAATCAGAATATTCAGGATTATTTACAATGTAGAGAGAGGGACAGTAATCAAAAAGGCTGAGTAAATTCTGAAATGAAATAAGAAATGGCTGGTGGTGTATGTGGGGGGAGTAAAGAAATCATTACTAAACGGAGAGTCAACCAGGAATCTAAAATGGATGAGCCCTGAACTGATTTCATAAATGGGCCTTGACAAAGGGGAAAACACAGCAGCACAAGGCTGTCCATGAGTAATGGAGACATTTCACAGTGTGGGATGCTAATAGAACACTCGGAAAGGAAGGCTATAAATAGAAAACCAGTTCCATGTATGTGTCCTTTATGTTAAGGAAATTAATTAAATTTTTTTTGCAAAACATTGAGAATTAATTTGAAGGATAATAAACTGCTGAGATAGTGAGGGACTGCAGAATCCATGTGAGGCACTCCTTTTCCTTTTCTGCCCCATAACACAGGGATTTGAGTCAGTACTGCTCAGTACATGGTAAAATACTGTCCGAAGTTTTCTGGCTCATGAACTGTGGAGCACATTCACTAAGGAGCTGCTACACTTGGCAGAGTGTCTGGCACCTGTGCAGCTCTGCTGAGGTCCCTCCTGCTCCAAGACGGAGCTGCCTGGATGCTTGGTCTGGTCCTTGTAGTAAGTGTGGATGACTCTGGGTGCCTAAAGAAGTAAAGGAGCAACTTGTTTAAGGTGTATTGTTCCATAAGTTTGGATCAAGCAGACTGGACTTATGCTGCTGATGAGTCTTCAACAGAATTAATATCTCCTCACCACAGGAATGTGAATCCCCCTGGAAGCTTCAGGGCACTGTCACTGCACTGAAGAACAGGAGGCTTGCACTTGGAGGAAGAGTTTCTGTAAACATCTAACACATAGCAGGTGCCACACCAAAAATAAATCAATAATTCCTATCAATAGCTCCTGATCGAGGGTTATGTTGTATCTGAGCAGTGATAGTGAGAGTGTTGCAGAGCTCCATCAAACTGGATGTAAATTTCTCAGTGATTTCTGTATTAATTTTTGCATACAAGATGGAAAAGTGAATTCAGAAAGAGCTGAGTGATGTGAAGAATGGAAAGGTGTAAAGTTGACACTACAAACCTGAGATTTTCCCCATGCTGCTCTCTGGAGCACCCAGACAAAATAAATAAATGGTGGAATTAGTGCAAAGCACTGGCAGTTAGAAAAATGATGGAACAGTTGCTGGGAGATTAGTAAATGTGGATCCCAGGCAACACCATTTCTAAAATATTTTTTCTGAGTAAAGCTGCATTTAAGGGATGGAAGTAATGATTTATGAAGAAGTATGAAAAGAATTAGATGTGTTTAACTTGGCAAAATAAATGAAGAGTGTTGTACTTGTCCACAAGCATATGAAGAGCATAAACAGAAACCATGGAGAAGAATTGCCTTGGACAGGGCCTAAGGAATGCAAATGAAATGTATTGTGATCATAATACAAGAAGGAAAATGTATCTCAGATATCAGGTAATATCCTCCATTAGCAAGATTTATGAGACCCATCATGATGGTAGTATGAAGGAAATGATGGAAAGTCCATTGACTGAGTCAACCGAAATTGGATTAGAAGATGTAGAACAGTTCAGCCCTGAAAAGGGAATTGTCACATGCCCAACAAACATTGCAGGCTCGTGAGACTATGGCACAACATAGATGTATTTCAAAGGTTTCCCTCGATGTCAGTGATGCAGGTTCTGTCCTGGTGTGAGAATGCAGGTGGGCAGTCACTGAGCCAGGGTGCTTTGGTCCTGCCGTGGCTTCTCTCAGCTGAAGTTCCATCTGAATGTTGTAGCAATGAGTCTTCATAAACAACAGTGTGGTCACATGGTCCTTCACCCCGTGAGTGGCCCTAGAACTAGAGGATTCCACAGAGAAGCTGAGGACAGAACATCTTGATCTCCCTCTGCTGCCTGGCTCCCAGGTACCTGTCCTGAGGGCTCCCAGACTCCAGAGCTCACTTCAGAAGCTCAGGAATGTTGATTCTGGTTGCCTGGTGCTGCATCAGAGAACTCTGGCTTTGGCTGCCTGGTGATAAGCCTAAGTGGTAGACTTGGAAGGGGTCCCACTCTTTTCACCTTCAGCCACTCACTCTCAGGCCTCGGCCGCTGCCAGAGCTGAGGCAGACGGTTTGGCATCCAGCACCAAGTGTTTCTCTGGCACTGCTCCACGTCCTATATCATGCTCAGCACAAAAGAACTTCAGAGTTTACTGAGTTTCTCTCCACAATTGGCATCACCACAGGCTCTGGGGTCAGTGCTCCTATCATAACAGCAGGTTTTATTCTGATTCTTACCTGAGGACAGGGCTGCACCGTTCAGCTCCTGGAAACCTCCTGCATGGTGGTGGCTGGTCAGGTTTTGCCCTAGTTTAGCTCCTTATGAATGCCAATGCTGGCAGTTCCCTTGTATCACATCACCAAGGCTTGAGGAATTTGCCACTTTCCCTGCAGGAAACCTGAGGCACCTACACAGAACTGTTTAGAAGAATTCAGAAGGTTGGTTGTCTTTGCAAGGTGCCTTGTGGATCTAGATCAGTGGTCTCCACACTGGGGAGTACAAGACAATCTGTTGGGGTATAGGAAGACAATTTATTTTTACAGTTAATAAATTATAGAAGTTTTAAATGGTGTTTATTTCATTCTTAACCTTGGTAAATGTCTGGTTTTGTGTATGTTTCATAAAGTGCATAATGCATCAGTACCTGCAAACAATTTTCAGATCAATATACATACAATTATACTGATGGGGTGCACAATCAAAATGTTTGGAGACTGCTGATCTAGATGTTCAAAGGATGAGGATGATGGCCATGACACAAAGAGAATCCTAAAGACTGATACTAACCTTTGCAGAGAGAATATGACATATAGACATAAAGTAATGCAAAAAGCCTGGGTGATGCTGCTGGGAAGGTCTGTGCCCCCTGTGTTGTCATGGAGGTGCACGAACTCATGTACACTGGGGTGTATTTCAGCCTTATCTAAATCCGCAACTGATGCGTAACTAAATAACATGCTCAATCCTGCCTTCTCCTTCTGGGGTCTGTGTCTCTTGCTGGGTCCAGCCTGGTTCCCTGTATCCATCTCCTCTCTTAGAGCATGCAGGCCTAGTTTGGATGGTCAGGCAACCACAAGTCCTGGAACATCCATTCCCAGGTGGTTCCACTCAAGGGCTGGTGTCCCATTTCCAGCTGTGGTTGGGAGCTGCAGCCACAGCCTGATCATTCAGAACATTCATTGGTGTTATTTACTATGGCTCTGTGCTCTGTACGTGCGGCCCAGGGCTTCAGTACACGCGTTCACAGTGCCACCACCATGGCTCTGCCATGGAATGTGCTCAACACGGAAGAGTGGTGTCAGTTTTTCACTGGCACCTGCCATCTGCTCCTCCCCCAGGGCACGAGCGCGGTCAGCTCTCAGCAGTTTCCTCGTACGGTACAGGCGGCAAGTGCCTGTTGTCAAAGCTCTGTGCTGCCAAATTTTGAGCTGTCATTCCCAATTAAGATGTTAGAGCTTTCCTTACCTGTGATAAGTCATTAAATATTGCTCAATTACCTTTGCATTCAGCCTTTTTCTAAAACTTGAGCTTACTTTACTGAAAGGCATCCTGTCTTGATTTGGAGATATTAAAAGATGAAGAATCCTCCTTCCTTTGATAGGGCAGGGTTTTTAATGTCTAATCATTCTCACTATAAAACTGTGCCTGATTTCTAATTTAAGCTGGTCTGGCTTCAGCTTCCAGCAATTGGTTCTTGTTATGCCTTTCTTGGCTGGATTAAAGAGCCCTCTAGGACCTGGTATTTTCTCCCTTTGAAGGTACTTATACATCGTAATCAAGCCATCTCTTGATCTTTTTAATAAACTAAACAGATTGAGCTCCTTAAGTCTCTTGTTCTGAGGCTGCTATTCCAGTTCTCAATTTTTATGACTCTGCACTGTCTCTAATTTTCCCATGTCCTTTTAAAAACATGGACACCAGAAACAAAGGCACTCAGGGAATTTATAGTCAACTGTTTGTCCCTTTTCCCCAGTCCTTTAGATCCTCTTATTTCCATGCTATGGGTTCCCAAATCTGTAGAAGACTATGACCACTGATGTCCTTTGCTCCAGGTGAGTCAAAAGTGCTCCCAGACAGGTAACCTAGCACCAAAACAGTGGGTGGACCTTTGCTCCAATCGGTGTAACTGTTCTTAGGCTTTTTATGCTCACTTGTAGGAGCTATTTTAAATCATTAGCGTTTTGGAATGTGTATTTTACGTTCTAAAAAGAGAAGAACTTGAGCTGTTCGGGGCCATCTATAATCACTATTGGTTCTAAGTGAGCCTGTTCTTGTAGAGGAAACTGAGGCTTCTGCTGGCCTCCAAAAGTGATCTCAGTGACCACAGTGGTGTTTGAGTTCGGGCAGTGGTCTGAGGAGATGACACAGGTGGATAAAAGACAGAGTTCAGGGGTGGCTTACACTTCTCTACCAAACCCAGACAGCTGCTCTGGTCTGTCCAGGGAATGTTGCTGTCTCTGAGGGTTTTCTAAACCTGCCTTGTGCTGCTTCTAGGACCCAACTGTTGCTTTATTGGTTTTTTTCCTGCAATGTGTTTGTGTTTATTAAGGGGATAGTGGATAACCCCTCCCCACCCCAATAACAAGGAAATTTTACAGGTAATGTCTTGGTGAACCTATTTCTGTTGAAATCATTTATCCCCTTTTGGTCTCCTTTCTGTTCCTGTTATTAATCATAGTCATCTTCTGCTGACTATAAGCAAACTGGAAGCCAGATTTGGGGTACCTTGTGTTGACAGTATTAGGCATTTTTTTCTGTTGCATCAACCTCTGAGATATTTATCCTTGCAATTATCTGCCAGCTCGGCAAGAGCTATTCCCTGGTTTTAAGACAGGGAGAAGAAGCTGAGGTATGGGAAGATTCAGTAGGTCAGGGCTTGAACTCAGAACTTCTAAATCTGGGGTAATTGTGCCTCTCTGTTCCATCTTTAAGAAATAAAGCACACATGTTAGTTCTGAGGCTCTCTTTCATCTCCACCGCTCTGCCTTCGGAAACCCTCACTCCTCCTCGCCGCACTGCAGTCACCCACCAAGAGTTGCACAAAGGCTGTCAGTCGCTTCTGCTCGCCGTTATCAAACATCGAGGGAAAATAGAACAATTACAAGTTTAATATTAAAAGAAGCAATTTCATTTTCTTTCTGGGATCGGTGTAATTTTTTAAAGCTACCTGAAGCAGCAGAATCCCTTTTGCCTGGTGAACGGGACACGTTCACATCCACCCGGATCTCGGCCCAGCCTGCGGGAGATGGGCGAGGGGGCACCTGGGACCCCCCACGTACCCGGGCAGTCCCTAGGCTGTGGCTGGGTGGTGTGTTGGTTTATTTTGCATTCACCTGCCCAGCTGGGCCGTTGGCTTTTAATTAGACCGCAGGAGGGCACGA
>NW_008685933.1:0-371 GCF_000695815.1 Acanthisitta chloris | reverse complement strand
GGATGAGAAGGGTCACCCGCGCGTGACCCAGCCCGGGCTGCCCTGCTGAGCAGTGTTACAGTGTACCACTCACTGTTACTCAGTGGCGCTCAGTGTTACAGTAAAGAAAGAAAGAAACGAGCTTTCTCCACGGTCCAGAGCATTTTATTAGGAATGATGGGCTGTACATCCCCTAAGGGCAGGAGCTAGTGACCTCCAGATTTGGGACAGGCCCAGGGGCAGGGTCGCACCTCTGCCATACTGCCTACCAAGACCCCTTTTCCCCCACTTGGGTGGTCCTGGATGCCCTCTCTGCTGGGTGTCCCATCATCCCGGAAGGATCCTGCCCATGCCAGCATTGTCATCATGAGCCAGCTGTGCCCACTGAAAGC
>NW_008685932.1:0-4950 GCF_000695815.1 Acanthisitta chloris | reverse complement strand
CTATGATTCTATAATTCTATGATTCATGCTTGACTGTATGTCTCACATTCCTGACAATGTTCTGTGATACACCAAGAGAGGGATTTCTCCACAAAATGTGCCTAGAAAGGTATCCTCTTGACAGATTATATATAAAAGTCAAGAAATCAGCAATTATGGGGTTAAAAATGTATTTACAGGTAATGTTCAGTATGTATTGATGCCATGTAAGGCAATGCCACCTTGGAAACAACCCTCTACTTACAGCAGAGAATGCCAAATTAGCTAGGATGCTGGGGATCCTGCCAAAATGCCTTCCCTGTAAGTGGTACCAGGGTATAGCCATGCTAATGCAGTGCTCTGAGATAGTGGGACCTGTGCCATGGAGATATACCAAGCCATTTGGAGATGGCTGAAAATGTCTCAAATAGGTTGTTGCAGTGGCAAAACCTTAGTATGAATGACAAAAATTCCCTAGTCTTAAGGACTCTACTGTCCCTTAGCTGTAACTAGTGGTGCCAAATATATTTGTGAGAATAGCACTTTTTCCCTTCTGTAATTGTTTTTTTCAGTGAGGATATGGCTGTCAATATTGCAAGGAAGAACAGCTAAGTTGGTATCTCCTAGGAGCATCTTTGGTATCCCCTGGTACAAAAAGGAGTTGATGCAGGTTTAAAGGGTCATGGCCTTCTGCAATCCATGGTACTCGTAACCTATACAGAGGGTGTGAGTTGTCCTCCCACGAATTTGTGATACAGAAAGCCCAGTGAGACATTCCTTTACTTGGAATTTTTAATGGGATCAATGGAAGGATACAGGTCCACACTTCAGGTTGAATGAAGATTACTTTCTTCAGAGGCCAAGGAGGCAAGTTCTGCCACTCTTCAGCTATCACAGACCCTAAGAGAATTGATGCCAGGAGAGGTGCAATGTCACTGTACACTGTGCCTACAAGTAACACATGCATGACAGGGAACATGTGTGCAGACTGCTGTCCATCCTGCCCATCACATCCACTTTCTCAGTATCTTCTTTGTGACTATGGAATGTGATTGAAATTGGATACTTAGGTTGGGTAAGGAAAGGAATAAGTTTCAACTGCATCTTGCAAGGATGCTGTAATCTTGTGCAGGAATCCTAGTGATGGCCACCCTATGGTTACAGGGAGGGCAGGTCTGCAATCAGCGTGTTGGCCTGGGATTCAGTGGATTCAGATCCTGGCTCATTGGAACACGCTGTGCTTAGCACAGGGCATTGCACAGTGAGATCCTACATCTGCATGATGCCTTGTTGTTTCTGGAGTATTGCCCATGCTGAGGAAGACTTTGCATTGAGGCATGAATTGTGCAGCTTTGTTTGTTGTATCTAGTTTAAATCAGGGAGGAGGAGGAGGGCACAATGAGCACAGCAGAGGGAGACTCACAGGATTCCTAAGACAGCGAATAAAACCGCGAAACAGAGTTGGTTTAGGACACTAAGTTCCATCCTAGCATCTTGCTCCAGGCAGGAAGCAAAAGGTGAGGAGTGATGTGTTTCAAAGGTATATGATACATGTAACATTTAGTAATTTATCTTCCAGTATCTAACCAGTTCACACGAATTTCTTTGCTCCTAGGAAATGATATGCAATGACCATGGCTAAAGCAGTGTGAGCAAGGCAGATTTGACTTTTGTTCTTTGAAGGCTGGGTGATGAAAGGAGGTGGAGAGAATGGGCGACTTAACTACTGACCTGTGGGGCAGAGGTCACTTGGGAGCCAGTCTTAAATATAAAGGTCATAGACAGAGTGACAGAGTCTAAATCCGTCACTTTTCAAGGGTGTAATTGTATTTTTAATACAGCAGGTGCTGTGAGAATCAGAAGGGAGAAGGTGGGTGGAGGAAGCAGCTCAAGAAAGTACAAAAGGTAGAGATTGCCCTGTGCCTGATCAATGCATGTATGTGGTTGAATCTATTCACTATTGTTCTGTCTGTAAGTCATGGGTAGCATTTTCATCACACTCTCAGTTGCTCCAGCTCTTCTTTATAAGGAACAGAGCCTCATCCCACTGTATTCTCATTCCAACCCCTTTTCCATTTGTGCAAACAAATGCACATCCCATCCCTCTGCAGTTTGTTTCACTGCCATGGATGGAAAACCCAACAGAGCGCAATGGAGGAAGGACCCTGAGATAAGCCTCTTTTGGAGAAGAGACCCTAAGGCATTGAGAGACAGAAAGAGGCAAAGAGTAGCCAACCTTTCTGCAGGTACCTCTGCCCTGCTGAGTGCCAATGTCAGAATTTAGCACAGAAGTGGCTCAGGGTGAAGGGAACAAAGAAGTCAGTAAAAACCCTGTGGACCTGAATGAGAAACTCACCATGAGCTGCAGTTTGTGTTAGCAGCCCAGAAAGCCAATGGAATTCTGGGCTGCATCCAAAGGAGTGTGGGCAGCAGGTCAAAGGAAGTGACTCTTCCCCTCTACTCTGCTCTCATGACACCCACCTGGAATATTGCACACAGTTCTGGTGTCCTCAACATAGGAAGGACATGGAACAGTTGGAGCAAGTCCAGAGGAGGCCACGAAGTTGCTAAGAGGACTGGAGCATCTCCCCTCTGAAGACAGGCTGAGCGAGTTGGGGCTGTTCAGCCTGGAGAAGAAAAGACTACATGGAGACCTCAGAGCAACTTTTCAATATCCGAAGGGGCTACAAGGGAGCTGGAGAGGGACTCTTTGTTAGAAACTGCAAGGATAGGACAAGGGGTAATGGGTTCAAACTGAAGGAGGGAAAATCTAGGCTACTATTGATGGTATTATGCTTTTCATTGGAACAGGTTGCCCAGGGACGTGGTGGTTGCCCCAACCCTGGCAGTGTTCAAGGCCAGTCTGGATGAAGCCTTGAGCAACCTGATCTAGTGAGGAGGTGTCCCTGCCCAGAGCAGGGAGGGTTGGGACTAGATGACCTGTTAGGTCCATTCGAACCCTTAAATGTTAGGATTCTATGATCTCAGCAGGGACTGCATTGGGCCTCAGGTGAAGTTTCCTACTAGGCAAGCAGTGCAGAGAGGTATCCAAATGCACAGGGTGGGAGAGTTTTCCCATGCACTCAGCTTTCTGTCCTATTGCAGATGGGTAGGGTATCTCAGAGCTGGGGAAGGTCCCTCACTTTTTATGAAATTTCCTACTCTATATCTTGAAAGACAGACTCTTAGGTAGCCTAAAACCTTAATGAAATGCTAAAGGATGACAGCCTACAGTCAGGAAGACTCTAGGGAGGTGTTCTGCTTTCAACCCTGTGTGTAGACATTGTTTGGCATTGATTTTTTTCTGTATTGACTCTATTTGGCAAACCCTAGTAGACAGCAGTGCTCAGTCCTGGAGCTGAGAAAGGCCAAGATCAGCCAGTATTAGCTCTGCCTTCAAATCACAGCAGAATTACTGTGCTCTGGTACACAGATGTACAACCAACCAAAACATAACCTATAGATTCCCCCAGCTCAAGACTGCACAGTACTAAAGTCCAGCTTTAAAAAGCATTACACTTACCTGAAAGACTTGAACTCTCAAGAGGAAACTAGAATGCCCAGAAGCACCTCAGGTGGAGACTATTAAGACAGAGTTAACCACAGAAGGCCAGACCAGTTGTCTGTGACCTGAAATGTTTTACTGCCTGTAGGTTAAAAGGTTTCTCAGAAGGAAGAATCTGGCCCTGCTCAGAGGCTCTGCAGTGATCTCTGTGGGACTGAATGGCAAAAAGGCAGTTGCCAGTTGAGAGTTCCCAACAGAGCGAGTGAGTTTGGCAGGTTGGACTTGCCAAGTGCACTTGGTGCTGGCACAGTTTGCTTGGGTGGGAAACTTTCCCACCACTTGAAAAGGAACTGAAATAACTCAGTGCTGGAGGGAGCTGCCCATTTTGGCTCTTCCTCCTGAGCTGCAAACATTTCCCCTAAATTTTCAGGCACAGAAGAGTGGCCAGCTGCTGTCTGGTGAACATGCCCAGCCACCATACTCGGCATAGGACAGCCCAATCTCAAAGGCCACATTTCTGCACAGACATGTGGAATGCAAATGGGTGTTCCCCAGCTCTCAGGTTTAGAAGTGAGGGGAGAAAGTCATGGTAGGTAACTTCAGCAGCATTATTTTACCTCACAGAATCATAGAATCATAGAATTTACGAGTTGGAATGGACCTTACAGTCCCAACCCCCTGCCCTGGGAGGGACACCTCCTCACTAGGTCAGGCTGCTCAAGGCATCATCCAGCCTGGTCTTGAACACTGCCAGGGTTGGGGCAGCCACTACATCCCTGGCAACCTGTCAGTGTTGAACTGAACAGCTGAGCCGATTAGAAAACACACATATATACGTGTCTGTCTTTATCTATCTATTATCTATTGATCTGTGTTACCCTTATTATCTGCTTGAAGTCCATCCTGAAGTTCACTTAAGGTCACTTGCAAATGGAAAACCACAAATTTTGCCTTTGTAATCAAAATTATTTTTCTGCCAGACTGAGGAAAAATGAAAATTAAAATAATGAAAACAAGACAAACTGCCAGTGAAAGAATGCGGGATGTGTTATCCATATCTGACGTACCTGGATGGATACTATGCTTGTTGTAGGGGAGTAGACTTCTGTATTACTTCTGTATGTGTCAGCTACAGAAAACAGAATCATACCTCCTTGTTTCTGTTACATCTACCAAGCAAGTCAAACTTCCACTCAGGTAATTCTGAGTGATATATTGGCTCTTATTAAAGTCAGACGTTTCCCAGGAGTATAAGCTGCTCAACCAATAGAGACATACATTGATTCTATAAATAAAATATTATAACTAAAAATTTTTGGGGAAGAGCCGGGTGCGGTCGGGGCAGAGCGGGCGGCATGGAGCAGTGGTGGTGGGTGATCCAAGTGGCCTTGGCTTCTTGGATCCCCACAAGTCCATGGGACCGGATGGGATCATGGTCCCAGTGATGAGGGAGCTGGTGGAAGAGT
>NW_008685931.1:0-498 GCF_000695815.1 Acanthisitta chloris | reverse complement strand
CAGGGCTGGGGGGCTCGGGGGGCTCCGCCGCGCTCCAACCCTTCCCCTTTAAAACTCCTTCTCCCGCTCGCGCTGACCACGCGGCTGGATTTATGGAGAGAGATGTTTTAGCAGAATCCCCCCGAGTCCCCCATCAGCCCTAAATCCCCAGCCCGCGCTCCCTGGGAGCCCTCCTGACACAGAGCATGCCAAAACAGCTTCGTTTTGCCTATGCATTAGCAATCATTAGCAATCTATTTTACCTTTTTGACATCTCTCACACATAAAACCGTAAGAGAGAAATAAAATATCTGTCTCTGGGCGAAAATAAAGCTTTGCCTCCCTCCTGATCTATAGGATATAAAATAAAGCCATGGCTTTGATAGTGGCTTTTCCTTCGACTGGAGTTGCTTTTGCACACACGGAGACAATGAAGATGGATGAGCCGGGAGCGGTGCATCCTCCGGGGGTTCGCTTCACCCTCTTTTTTTATAGCCCCCCCTCCTCGCCCCCGCCACC
>NW_008685930.1:1490-2456 GCF_000695815.1 Acanthisitta chloris | reverse complement strand
CCTGGGGACATGGGGGGGATCCCTGGGAATAAGAGATCCCTGGGACATGAGGCGAATCCTTGTGGACATGGAAGATCCCTAGGGACATAGGGGGATCCCTGGGAATAGGAGATCCCTGGGACATGGAGGGGAATCCCTGTGGACATGGAAGATCCCTAGGGATGTGGGGGGATCCCTGGGAATAGGAGATCCCTGGGACATGGAGGGGAATCCCTGTGGACATGGAAGATCCCTAGGGATGTGGGGGGATCCCTGGGAATAGGAGATCCCTGGGACATGGAGGGGAATCCCTGTGGACATGGAAGATCCCTAGGGATGTGGGGGGATCCCTGGGAATAGGAGATCCCTGGGACATGGAGGGGAATCCCTGTGGACATGGAAGATCCCTAGGGACGGGGAGGGATCCCTGGGAATAGGAGATTCCTGTGGATGTGGGGGATGTCTAGGACACAGAAGATCTCTAGGGACATGTAGGGATCCCTAGAGACATGGAAGGATCCCTTGGGACAGGGAGGGATCCCTTGGGACAGGGAGGGATCCCTTGGGACAGGGAGGGATCCCTGGGGACATGGGGGGATCCCTGGGGCATCTCTGGCACATGGTTTGTGGGGACATGAGGGGAATCCCACGGGCCATGGGGGGATCCCTGGGGATGGGAGGGATCCTTGGGACACGGGGGATCCCTGGGGGATCCTTGGGGCCATGGGGGGATCCCTGGGGCCATGGGGGTCCCCATTTCCTGGCAGAGCCCCCCGAGCTCACCTCGACGTTGCTCCAGCGCAGCCCCCGGTTAAAGTCCTCCACGGTGAGTCTGCGGCGTCGAGTGTGCTTCAGGAACTGGGAGCTGTTCTGGGAGCAGGGACACGGGTCGGGAACGGCACCGGCAGCGGGGCAGGGATGGGGAGTGGGATCTGGATCGGGACAGGCATCAGGATCAGCACCGGCAGCGGCACCAGGAACGGGGCA
>NW_008685930.1:829-1290 GCF_000695815.1 Acanthisitta chloris | reverse complement strand
AGGCACAAGGATCAGCGCCGGCAGCGGCATCAGGAACGGGGCAGGGATGGGGAGTGGGATCTGGATCGGGACAGGGATCAGGATCAGCACCGGCAGCGACACCAGGAATAGGACAGGGATGGGGAGTGGGACAGGGACCTGGACTGGGATTGGGATCGGCACCGGGATTGGGAGCTGGACTGGTACCGGAACTGGCACCGGGATTGAGATCTGGACTGGGATTGGGCTTGTTCCCGAGACGGAGACCGGGACCAGGATCCGGATCAGTATTGGGAGCAGCACAGGGAGACTGGGACCGAGACTGGGATCACTCCAGTGAGTAGCCCCGGGGTACCGGACCGGGCTCATTCCCGGGACTGGGACGGGGCTCGATCCCGTTCCTGGTGTGGATCCCCCCGCTCCCGGTCCGGGGTTGAGGCTCGTTCTCCGTCCCCGTCCCGGTGGCGTGCGGTTCCGGACCC
>NW_008685930.1:0-699 GCF_000695815.1 Acanthisitta chloris | reverse complement strand
GGTGCAGTGCGCTCCCGGTCCCGTTCCCGGTCCCGGGGCTGAGGCTCAGGCTCGCTCCCGTTCCCAGGATCGCTCCCCATTCCCGGTCCCGTTCCCAGTGCGGTTCCCTACCCGTTCCCGTTCCCGGTGCTGTTCCCTCCCCGGTCCCGTTCCCGGTGCGGTTCCCTCGCCTCTCCGGTCCCGCTCCCGTTCCCGGTGCTGTTCCCTCCCCGGTCCCGTTCCCGGTGCGGTTCCCTCGCCTCTCCGGTCCCGCTCCCGTTCCCGGTGCTGTTCCCTCCCCGGTCCCGTTCCCGGTGCGGTTCCCTCGCCTCTCCGGTCCCGCTCCCGTTCCCGGTGCTGTTCCCTCCCCGGTCCCGTTCCCGGTGCGGTTCCCTCGCCTCTCCGGTCCCGCTCCCGTTCCCGGTGCTGTTCCCTCCCCGGTCCCGTTCCCGGTGCGGTTCCCTCGCCTCTCCGGTCCCGCTCCCGTTCCCGGTGCTGTTCCCTCCCCGGTCCCGTTCCCGGTGCGGTTCCCTCGCCTCTCCGGTCCCGCTCCCGTTCCCGGTGCTGTTCCCTCCCCGGTCCCGTTCCCGGTGCGGTTCCCTCGCCTCTCCGGTCCCGCTCCCGTTCCCGGTGCTGTTCCCTCCCCGGTCCCGTTCCCGGTGCGGTTCGCTCCCGTTCCCATTCCCGGTGCTGTTCCCGGTACGGTTCGCTCCCGTTCCC
>NW_008685929.1:0-209 GCF_000695815.1 Acanthisitta chloris | reverse complement strand
TTGAGGTCATTGATGACCCCATTGATGAACCCAACGTTGGGTTTGATGCCATTGATGAACCCAACGTTGGGTTTGAGGCCACTGATGACCCCAACGCCGTCAAAGATGAGGTTGAACCCAACGACGACCCCAACGATGACCCCAAAGCTGCTGTTGACCCCAACGCCGACCCCAAGGCCGACCCCGAGGCCAGGGAGGCCAGGGTGGAG
>NW_008685928.1:0-588 GCF_000695815.1 Acanthisitta chloris | reverse complement strand
CTCCCTGCCGCAGCATATGTCTGTCCGCGAGCAGTGGGACCTGCCCCCGCGGTGCGCTGGCTGTTGGCTGAAAAACAGCAACAAGAAGAACAAAACAACAGCAACAACAAAACAACACAACAAAACACCCCCACAAAACACCCCCACAAAACAACACCACAAAACAACACCACAAAACAACACCAACAAAACACCACAGCACAAAACAACAACACAACAACAAAACACAACACACAACACCAACAGAACACCAACAAAACAACACCACAACAAAACAACAACAAAACACCCCCACAAAACAACACCACAACAAAACACCAACAAAACACCACAACACAAAACAACACCACAACAAAACACCAACAAAACACCACAACACAAAACAACACCACAACAAAACACAACACACAACAACAACAAAACACCACCACACAAAACAACAGCACAACAAAACACCAACAAAACACCACAACGCAAAACAACAACACAATAAAACAACACCAAAACAACGCCAACACAAAACCAACAACAATCATGATAATAATATAATAGTAGTAGTAGTAATAATAATAGCAACAATAATAATAA
>NW_008685927.1:0-1083 GCF_000695815.1 Acanthisitta chloris | reverse complement strand
GATGAATAAAGAAGCAAAACATAGAAGTATTTTGTTTTCATTGTTTTCAATACCTTTAAAGCTACTGAAAGCAAAGAATTTAAAGTCCTAGTTCAATATACAATGACTGAGTTTTGCTGACCAAACATATATAAAGCTAACAATTAGCCTCTAATAATTTCATTTTGTAACACTTAAGTCACTTGGTTGTGTAAGAAATGGTCAGATTCTTATTTTAGCTCAAGCACAGCAAACACTTCAAATTTCTAGTTGCAAGTCCTATCAATTGTAAAACTGATACTTGAGCGTTTGACAAAAGAAGAAAACTGGTGGGAGAAAGAACTGGACTTTCAGCAAACAAACTACAGTTGACTACCATAGATCATTCCTTCCTGCTTACAAATTGTATATAGGACTATATATAAAAAATCTCCCGCTCCACCTTTGAAAGGCAAGACACTTTTAAAGGATAGTCTTGCCACAGAGTAAATCTTTGTACCTACACATATGCTGGATTTGGTGCATTTTTTTAAAAATACTTTTTACTACTGCTAAAAAAAATTTCAGCACTGCTGAAAATTTTGAAGCATGGAAACATACTGATGCCTCAGTTGAATATTCTCCTGAAAACAGGTGAATTAGAACTATAGTTTTAAACAGTGTCTGTTACCTTGGAGGTTCAGTTTTCAGTCTCTCAAAGACTTCTGGATAAAGCAATGGAAAAAGGACCATCTCTTTTAAAGCTGAAATGTGTTCAGACAGACCGCCCACATGATCAAATTGTACCTAAAGATGAAGTGAACAGAACACATTTTATACGTTAAAGAAAGCTGCAACCTTGATAAGGTTCCATCAGAAATTAGATGCCAGCACAAGGAAATGTTCATGGCAATTTTCAAATGGCTGGACAGAAAACTGTAAACCAAGGGAGTTGTAGATGGCCCATTACTGGAAACTTTCAGAAATACTGCAGTCATCTCACTGACACAAGGAATCAAAATTACTTACTGAAGGATCTGTTGGCATTTGCTCAACAGCAGCCACACTTGCTTTAACATTCCGGGCGCTCTTGCGAGCTCCCTTTACTTGACGTTTCTGAACGCT
>NW_008685926.1:0-2460 GCF_000695815.1 Acanthisitta chloris | reverse complement strand
GGTTTGCTTTCAAACCAGCACAGTCCCTGAGCCTGCTGTGCCACACGGAGACCTCGGGTCTGTCTGTGGTCAGCAACGGTAGGGGCAAAACCAGGTGTACCAAGTGTCTTCGAGGTACAGCATGTCAACTCTGGCTTCTTCTCGTGAAGGTATTTGCAATTCCAGCTGCTCAGACATCTGGACACTGAAAGAAAAAAAAAAGGGAATTGCCCATTTCTGCTCTCGACATACTTAAAAAGGCTTTTTATGGTATTGTGAACATTTTTTTTCATACACACAATTTTAAACCCTTCTATAGCAACTGCACAGTCTTGTGAATGCTGTTAGTCTTTGCTATCAGCTCTATGTTCCCTAACTCTTGCCCACAGTTACTGTTGAGATTTTCTTTACTATCTTAAGCACGAGCTTAGCTGGAAAAAGCTGCCACTTCACATCACTTTGATATTTAATGTAGCATTCTCAAGCAACTTTTCTTGTATTAGAAGTTTCTAATTCAATATTGCCTTAATTATGTTTTCTCATAGAATTTGTCAGGATAAAAATTAATTTTTCAGCACTGATCAAGGAAAACACTTTTCAGGTCAGATAAGGCCTTTTGATTATAATTAATGATCATAAAATAATTTATTAATATATTACAGCCCTTTTCAGATGTTCTTGATAATTTGGCTGCTCTTTTGCACAACGTTATGTATGCTTTCTTTGGTTTTTTTCAGCTGCCTTCAATCTTGCTTGTCTGTTCCCTCTTCCCTGCAAAACCCACCCTGAACAACTGTTTCTAAATCGACAGTTAGCAATCAGTAATCCTGGTGATCTTCAGGAGTAGTCTTGAAAACTGGCATTTGCTCACTTTCTTCCTGGAGCTCAACCATTTTATTTTCTCTCTAGCAGGGCTGTCAGGCTGCAGCATTTTGTCCCTAATAAAATTTATCTGAATCCCTGTTCGTTCTTCTTCTTTCCTCTGTTACTGTAGTATCCTTGGAGATCTTGGTGTTTTGTGCCATTTCTGTCTGGGCAGTGGTACCAACTTCTTTTTTTGCTGAGGTTCGCTGCCACTTTCTTTGCTGTCTCCCAGCACTTGTGGGTTTCAAATCTTTATTTTTTGTATTATTTTGTTAAATAAGTCTAACAATAAGTCTTGTTCAGCTAAAGCAGTTGATTGACAGTAGCATAACTTTGAAAGTCCCACAGGAAAGTGAAACCACGCTGATAGTTCAGCTAAAAGACAAGGCCACGCAAGCCACTTGTAGCACTGGGAGCTGCAGGCCTTGACTGCATTTCTTGCTGTCTTGGAATCACAGCCTGCTTCTCTTGCTGCAGTGCACTGGAAGCTGGATTATACACTTGCTTCTGTTGATGTGGAGGACTCCAGTAACCACAGTCTGAACTTGGCTGTTGTGCAGACAACACTTCTGGTTAGGAGTCAGACAAGCTATCAGAAAGGGTTGGGTATAGATCAGCAACACATACAGACAGAACGAGATGAAACTTCAAATTGGTTGTTAAGTAGCTCAGTGGCAAAATTCACTTTGTCTTTTTTATACGTTGTGCCTAAACCTGTCTCAGTGACAATATCTACATGGTGATTTATAGTTTCAATAATGTAAGCAAGTCTGCAGTGATGCCTTAAATTGAAGATGAGTGGTAGACAGAAGAGCTACAGTCAGATGTTCTGAAGATATAAGAGAATTTTTAGAGTACTTATGGCCAGGTGCAGTGAGAAAAATCTATTGATTATACCTGAAAAGGTCACCTGTAAACTTTATCCCTTCCATACTGATAAGTGAGGACCATGGAAGAACTTCTTGGAGGCTTGAAACAGGCAGACTACAATGGCAGGAGGCAGTCTTCCCAGCACAGATAGAAGACATTCAGTTACTATGTATGCCTCCAAGGTCCAAAGCTATGACTAGCTGCCTATTTCCCCAGCCCTTAGGAAGGGACAAACACAGGGAATTGCACAACTAGACTGCAGCAATCTGGAAAGCCTCCAGCGGTGCTTAAACCTGGTCTGTCACATCAGCCACGTTCCTAGATGCCCTAATCTTCTGCCAAACTAGCAAATGCCGAGTACCCAAAAGAGTTCTGATATGCTATAGAAAGGCTTGGATTAAAAATTTTGATCTTGGAGACAGGCATTTGCCTAAAGATACTCTTGCCTCCTACACTTGTATCAAGTTCATAGAATCATAGAATCAACCTGGTTGGAAGAGACCTTAAAGAGATCATCGAGTCCACCCCTGCCATCGTTACTAGGCCATAGCACTAAGTGCCACATCCAGTCTCGTCTTGAAAACCTCCAGGAATGGTGAATCCACCACCTCCCTGGGCAGCACATTCCAAATGGATAGGACATGGCATAACTGCGGCAGCGGCATCACTGCGCACCCGTGTGCGCCCTGTTACTTCGGCTACCAGCCCGTCCTCGGCCCGTAGCAGCTGGGTGGCGGCGCCGGGGGG
>NW_008685925.1:326-639 GCF_000695815.1 Acanthisitta chloris | reverse complement strand
TGGCCTCGGAGGCAGCCAGAGCCTTCTTCACCTCCAGGTACTCCTGCAGCGTGATGGGGCCGTCTGACAGGTCAGAGGAGTCCATGCTCTGCAGGGAGAGAGGCTCAGCATGGGGACCCCAGGGCTGGGACAGGGGTCCTGGAGGGGCTCCAGGCAGGGTCTCGGGCTCACCCTGGCGCGGTTGTTGCGGGACGCGTTCCGCAGCAGCTCCTGGTCCGTGTCCTCGTCGGAGGCGACGCTGTCGTAGTCGTGCTGGTCGTCCAGGTCACTCTGGCTCCGCAGAGAGTAGTCAAGGGCGTCTGGGGGAGGGCAG
>NW_008685925.1:0-284 GCF_000695815.1 Acanthisitta chloris | reverse complement strand
TTGCTCCCTGCCCTCACCTGTGGGGCTCAGCAGACTCTTCCCTTGCTGCCGGCGCTTGGCTTCCCCGAGGATGTCGATGAGCAAAGTGGCGAACTCCCTGGCATTGAACCTGGCCAGCTTCTGTCGGCCCTGGGGGCAGGAGAGGCAGGGAAGGGGGTGATCAGGGTTCTGGGCGCATGGGGGGCTCACAGGACCTAGGCGCAGGGCTGACCTGGTTGCGTGTGGCCGAGTACTCGGGGTTGACAGGAAGGAAAGGGACGGCGCTGCGCTCTGTCACCAGTGTG
>NW_008685924.1:2023-6204 GCF_000695815.1 Acanthisitta chloris | reverse complement strand
TTAATAATAGAGAGAAAACGTAACTGATTTGTTTCCTTCGAGGTTCTGAGTATGGCTTATATTTGAGTTGGTGAAACTTAGAAACTCACAATGTTCCTTTGTTATCCCTGTGGAAATCTCCTTTGGACTTACTATGATACAAGTCTTGGCAGAACCATAGAATATCCCGAGCTGAAAGGACCCACAAGGGTCATTGGGTCCAACTCCTGGCCCTGCATGGGACATCCCCAAGAACCACTCCACAAAATTTTCCAAATATTTCTTGAACTCTACCAGGCTTGGTGCCGTGACCACTTCCTTGGGGAGCCTGTTCCAGAGCCCAACCACCCTCTGAGTGAAGAGCCTTTTCCTAATACCCAACCTAAACCTCTCCTGCCACAGCTTCAGGCCATTCTCTTGGGTCCTGTCACTGGGTGCCAGAGACAAGAAGTTGGTGCCTGCCCCTCCCCTTCCCCTACTGAGGAAGTTATTATATACAGTGATGATGTCTCTCCTCAGTCTCTTGTTCTCCAGACTGAACAGGTCAAGTGATCTCAGCTGTTCCTTGTATGGTTGCCTGTCAAGGCCCTTGACCATCTTCATGGCCCTTCTTTGGATGCTCTCTAGTAGCTTGATGTCTTTCTTGTATTGTGGTGCCCCAAACTGCACACAGTATTCCAGGTGAGGCCACACCACCGCAGAATAGAGCAGGACAGTCACTTCCCTCGACTGGTTGGTGATGCTGGGCCTGATGCACCCCAGGACACGGTTTGCAGTTTCCTGCTGTACCGAAGTTTCCTACATAGTTCACTTTTCATAGAAGGTTTTGCATTGCAGGTCATATGGCATGATAGAGCTGCAATCTCAACAGATGCATAATGTCAGTTCTTTCTGGTTGCTCCTTTTTTCTGACATAATATTGTGGGTTAGAGCCCTGTGGTTCCCCGTATACTGGCCTGTGAGTTCATTTTAGGTGGTCTGCTGCCAGTTTTGAATGGCGTCCTGTTTCAGTGGCCTGTGATCAGTTTGGGTTTTGGTCATGCAAGGTGAGCAGCTGATGCTTTCTCCACTGCTGAGCTCTTCTACTGAGCATTGTAGCAGACCACACAACTGCGGTGTGATAGGTTTGCAGGTGTGGTTTGCTTTAGTGTGCATACTGTCAGTCCTAACAGCAGAAAGACAGCACATCCCTGGCCAGTAGGTATTGGGTCTGTGGTAATTTAGGCCAGGGTGTAAGGGCAGGGGAATTAATTCCATGAAGCCTTTGAATTGCAAAATCTTATAAGAAGGGAAATATTCGCACTGAAGGTGTGCAGAAATAGCTTCAGGTGTGGCGTAAGCAGCTTTGAGAGGGAAAACTGCATCTTGCTGTTTCTCAGGTTATACAGACTGATTTATGGCTTTGCTTTTGTTCTCTGTGTTGTCGTGTGTGTGTTGCGCCCCCCCCCCCCCCACTGTCCTTGTTCTGCATCTCATAAAGCATTTGCCATATAGTGGTTGCTTGTGAAATACAATATCACTGTTGCTGTAGCATACTTGATGGGTTGGATTTGCTTTTGCTGTTGCCACAGGCTGTTATATGCTGTTTCTGGCTAGGACTGTGGATTTCATACCCGTGTTTTCATTAAAAAGAAAGTTAAAAATCACCTCTTTTACTTTCTTTTCTAAAGGTAAAGTAAAATCCTGTGTTTGTGTGTTGGAAATAAAAATGAGAAAAACACTTTGGTCTTTTTGTTCTTGCCTTTTGTCTCACATCAGTTATTTTAAGTTTTTTTTGTGCTGTGAGCTTAGTGTGGGAGAAGACTGTCTGTGGAATGAATTCAGGTAGTTTTTCAATTCTATATTAATAGGTACAAAATTGGCCTTTTTTAACATTTTTGGAATATTTTTGCTATACTCTTAGAGTACACCAAAACACAGAATTGTAAACTTGACATGAAGTTTGCAAACTATTCAGAGCTTTATAGCAGAACTGAGGTAGTTTGAGGAGCTTCAGAATATAGTTGCCTACCCAGGTTCCTGGTTTCATAAGCTTTTGTAATCTGTTAAAATCTTCAATACTCAATATTTCAATACTTTTTAAACTTAATTGATTCTTCGTGGTAATGGTGGATGTCTGGAGAATACATACCTAACCATGAGATTTGGCTTATAGGTGTCTTATATCACAAATGCAAAACATTGTGTCCATATCTTTATTTTAACAGTTAATACAATCAAATAGGCTAAATAGTAGTTTTGGAATTCCTGATAGATAGGATCTTTTTTGAAGCCAGGTACATAAAGTAGGCAGACATAATTGGCGTGCACAGTTACTGTTATTAAAGCAACAATTCAAAGCTAAGTATGCAAAACCAAATTACATTAACTATTTGCATGCTCCGTAGTGGTCAAACATGCAAACTGTGCTTTTATGTTCGCTGTTACCTGAAAGGAATTCCTGTAGCTGGTCATAGAACATGCATTGTTGCGCTATCTTACATCTATGAATTTGCTTTGCTGAGCAATCGGGAGTTGGATGAACCCTACTCAGAGATTATACTAAAAGCAATTTAGAAAAATGCAGAAGTGAGTCTACGCACAGAGTTTTTACCTGTGTTGTAAATAAAATTGCTGCTTAGCCTATTATAGTTTTATGGTTTTCTACTGCTTGTTTCCTTTCGAGCTCTTCAGAGCTGGTGGTACAAGCATCTTGCTTTATTTTGCAAAACAGTCTATGCAAACAGGTGGCTAGTGGAGATATTGATTTTCATCAAGTTTGGCCGATAAAGTGTTTTTATTGGATGATTCCTGAAAAAATGGAGGCTAGTACTCTATAATGTGAATGCTCATCTTGTTTTTTTTATTTTAGATTGAAAAGTTTTGTATTTGACAACTGCTTTCAAATAAATGATTTTATGTTTTCGTTCAGATCCACCTCAAAAAAAATTTGCCTTTTTCTAGGGTCTTTCTGTGGACAAGTGTTTTCTCTTGTTAACTAGTTTAAAAAACTCACCTCCTGTGTTTGTTGTCCTATAGTTAGTGTGAGTGAAAAATTGCAAGAAAGGAAAAGGGAAAAATGTGTGTTTAGCTAATTTATCTGTGAGAAGCGATGACCTTTAGAGATTAGGTATTTTGTTTTCCTGTCTTCCTTATTTTTCTCATTTACCAGAGCTTGCTTCATGTAGTTTGTTTAATTTGGATTGCTGAGTAAAGGTTGTGGATGCTGATATTTTATATGTTAGAACACACATAAATAAAATAATTCTTACCTCTCAAAAATAGCAACACATGTATTTTATGATGCAGGTATGACACAAGTAAGCCTGGAGTTATTTAGTGCTATTTCATGTTAGCTAAGATTTTGTATATAGCAGAGTAGATGTAGCAGACTGTGCTTTTCCCCTTTTCTTATTCAGCAGTGCTTCCAGTGCGGGGGCCAAAGTGGGCAGTCAAGAGATGCCTCCCACAAAGCATCTTTGGAAGATCTGTTTTGTCAAGTTGTCAGAGAGTGGAGGAAAAGTTGTCTGGCTCAAAACAGACAGTTGGGAAAACAGTGAGTGGAACAAGTCGAGCTCTGTGTGGGTGTGGTGGTGGCTTCTCCCCCACCCACAGCCCCTTGAGCCTCAGCTGGTAACGGCTGGGCTACGCTGGAATGGCCTTGGTGGCTGCATGGCTCTGATGTGAGCCCTAAAATGGTGGTGGTCGACCACATGTCCTTGCAGCAAGCCCCTGTCTACCTCTCTTTCTTGTCTATTTCTCTCACCTCTTTTGTCCTTTGCAACATACTAAGTTACAAGTTGCACTGACTTCCTAAGTGCTGTGATGAGTGCCCTGCTAAGGGCTTTGTTCTCTCAAGGTATGCTCAGTTAAAGTTTGCACAGACTGTTTGAATACCATGAAGTTTACTGATTTTTCCATTTGCCAAGTGTCTTATTCTGCTCAGGTGACCCTAAGTTCATAAGTTAAAATTATTTGTTTTTGAACCGCCTAAGAATGGAGTTTTTTCCTCCCGCGCACTGTGCAGAGTAATTCAAAATTACATTCCCCACAACCCACCGAGTGGACCAGGGCGTTACACAAGTCTTGTGTAGTTTAAAGCAAAAATGTTTTGATTCCCTGCTGATAATGAAACTCATGAAGTTTCACCCATTTCTTTGAGTACTGAGTGGTTCATTTTATACTAGAAGCAAAAAGAAGTGAGTTGCCTTCGGAGTACATCT
>NW_008685924.1:0-1987 GCF_000695815.1 Acanthisitta chloris | reverse complement strand
GTAGTACCGACAGTTGATCTCATGTAGCGAAGGTTGCAGATTTTTTGTGCATTTTAACCAACTGCAGATTAACACATGCTGGTTTTATAGTGTGTTTCATTCTGCTTTAATGTTTACTAGTTGTGTGAATTGGTGTTTTGCTTGTACTTTGATTAAACACAATTGCTAGTTTGGGTTTCTATAATAGGTGTCAAATAAATGAAACTTGGAAGTCATATTTTCCAATTCTGGGAATAATATATCCTGTATTCTTGTGAGAGTGTGGAGAATTCTGCATCTAAGAATGGTGTTTAACAGATAAGTCTTCCATCAGTAGGTTTTATTTAGTATTCTGTTGGCTTTACCAGTTGTAGGCATTACAAAAAGCATTTCAGTGTTTCGACAGGGGAGGCTGGAAGTTGCAGCTGCCTGTTACCAATGTGGATAGTTAAGCTTCGGCTGACTGTGGTAGGGTGTAGAGATCCTTTCCTTTTCTCAGGATGTAGAAGAAAAATTCTGTGGATTTTGCACTTTCCAAAGCATCATGCAGAATAAAATGTGTGATCAAGCATGTGATATGGTGCACTTCTCATCTTTAGTATCAGATTTGGTATATTTATACAAGATATGCAGTTCAAGTATTGTAGGAACACTTCCCCATCGTTATAACTGGCATCTCGGATTAGGTGGCATTACTGAGTTTACATCATGTTGTGAGCTTCTCTGGTGCGGCACTCTGGTATTTTAAAGTATCTTCAGTAGGTTTCTTAAGACACATACTAACATAGATGTGGATGATTAACTTTGCTGAAGCACAACTTAAGGGGGAGGTACTTTCCTACATATTTTGTCCCCATCTCCTTTCTTCTCCTTCAAGCTGACTGCAGTGTTTGAGAATTTTCTCTTTGTTAAATCTGAGTATCCTATGAGCACATTTGAAGCCAAACTGTTTTTTTTTTTTGCTAGGATCGCATGTTGTTGCATATGGTACAGATCGGGTTTATGGTCAGAACACTTAACTAAAAGAAAGCCCATAGTAGACACTGGAGCTACTCCAACTCAAACAACAGACACTGCCACTGTAAATGTCAGTGCAGCTGTTTCAACTCCAGAAGCAGACACTGCCACTGCAGATAAGAGCCAACCTGGGCCAGTGTCAGTTGCCCCTGTGCAAAAGAAGAGCACATGAAAGTCAACCAGGAAGAAAGCTCTAGCAAAGACAGTCAAGATGCTCCAAGAGGGAGATGAGGATAAAGATGAAGAAGCAGGGTCATCACAAAGGCCATTAAAGGAACAACCAGAGACCACCCCCACCACCACTTGAGCCTTGACCTTGGGTGAGCTGTGGGAAATATGAAATGAGTATACCCACTGTGCAGGTGAGCATGTTGTTGCCTGTCTGCTCCAGTGCTGGGATAGTGGGGCCAAAAATGTGGAGTTAGATGGTAAGGAAGCAAAGCAGCTAGGATCTCTTGCTAAGGACCTAGGTGTTGACAGAACAATAGGACAAAAGGCACAAACCCTTAACCTCTGGAGATGCCTCCTATCAAGTGTGGAGGAAAGGTATCCTCATAAAGATGATATAAAATGTATTTTAAGCAAATGGAATGGAATAGAAAGTGGTATTCATTTGGATGTGAAGAAGAATTATTTCAAATGGGGCCTTGAACGATGACAAGCCTTTGAACAGATTAAGCAAGAAATAGTTCATGTTGTAGGCCTTGGGCCAGTTTGAACAGGACAAGATGTAGAAAATGTGCTTTACACTGCAGCTGAGGAGAATGGCCCTTCCTGGCAGAAAGCACCAGAGGAGACTTGTGGCCAACCTCTAGGTTTCTGGAGTCAAAGATACAGAGGATCTGAAGCTGTATCTCCAGCTGAAAAAGAGATACTGGCAGCTTATGAAGGGGTTTGAACCACTTTGGAGGTAATTGGTACCGAAGCACAGCTTCTCCTGGCACCCCGACTACCTGTGTTGGCTTGGATGTTCAGGGCGAGAGTCAGCTCC
>NW_008685923.1:0-212 GCF_000695815.1 Acanthisitta chloris | reverse complement strand
CGCGAGCCTTTGGAGATGGTCAGGCTGGGGCCGGAGAGCAGCTCCCCCAGGGCCAGGCTGGCGGTGAGCACGATGAGGACGGCCAGCGCCTTGAGCGTGGACGTCTGCTCCAGCTTTAGGTTGTAGCTCTGAAAGAGAGCCTCCAGCTCCTTGCAGTCAAACTCGTCCTCGCAGGCGATGGCATCCAGCAGCAGCAGGGGAGGGGGGTCTGC
>NW_008685922.1:0-230 GCF_000695815.1 Acanthisitta chloris | reverse complement strand
GACCGGGGAGCGGGAGCGGCGCCCGGCGCGGGGGGGTCTTGCATATCGTTGGCCATAAATATTTATTAATCGAAATGAAACGGAACGGAAACACGAAAGCACTTCTGGTGTCGGGCAGCGGGTCCCCTTTGCTACAACGGTTTGTGGGTTTTTGTTTCTTTTTCCCTTTTTTTTTTGTTTTTTTTTCCCGTTTTGTTTTTTTCCCCAAACTTTTTTTCTTTCCTTTTTTT
>NW_008685921.1:0-1532 GCF_000695815.1 Acanthisitta chloris | reverse complement strand
AGAATGAGATATTTGGGGGTGCAAATCTTAATTTTTGGGGAATAAATTCCAATTTTTGGGGGGAAGAAATGGGAGGGGACACACCAAATTTTGGGGAAAAAAAATCCCGATTTTTGGGGAAAAAAAACCCTCAATTTTTGGGATTTTGGGTTGGATTTGGGGTGGGGGAAAAGGGAAATGAGAGGATGAGATATTTGGGGGTGAAAATCCGAATTTTTGGGGTATAAATCCTAATTTTGGGGGGAATAAATCCAAATTTGGAGGGAAAAAACCCTAATTTTGGGGGGAAAAAATCTCAATTTTTGGATGATAAACTCCTAATTTTGGGAAAATAATCTCATATTTTGGGGGAATAAACCCAAATTTTAGGGAAATAAACCCACATTTTGGGGGATAAACCCAAATTTTGGGGGAAGAAACCCAAATTTTGGGGAATAAACCCAATTTTTGGTGAATAAACCCAAATTTTGGTGAATAAAACCAAATTTTGGGGAATAAACCCCAATTTTTGGTGAATAAACCCAAATTTTGGGGCAATAAACCCAAATTTTGGGGGAATAAACCCAAATTTTTTGGGGAATAAACCCCAATTTTGGGGGATAAACCCAAATTTTGGGGGAATAAACCCAAATTTTGGGGAATAAACCCCAATTTTTGTGAAATAAACCCAAATTTTTGGGGGAATAAACCCAAATTTTGGGGAAAAATCCCAAATCTTGGGGGAATAAACCCAAATTTTTGGGGAAAAACCTCCAATTTTGGTAGAAAAACAAATTTTAGGGGAATAAACCCAAATTTTATGGGAATAAACCCCAATTTTTGTGAAATAAACCCAAATTTTTGGGGGAATAAACCCAAATTTTTGGGGAAAAACCTCCAATTTTGGTAGAAAAACAAATTTTAGGGGAATAAACCCAAATTTTATGGGAATAAACCCCAATTTTTGTGAAATAAACCCAAATTTTTGGGGGAATAAACCCAAATTTTGGTGAAATAAACCCAAATTTTGGGAAAAAAAATCCCAATTTTTTGTATAAAACCCCCAATTTTTAGGTATTTTAGGCAAAAAATCCCCCCAAAAAATCCCAATATGAAACAAAACAGAATTTGGGAAAACTTTATTATTTTTGAGTTATATTTATTGAAGGAATAAACAGAAATATAAAATTTTTTTTGAGCATTTCGACGGTTTTTTTGGGGCTAAACTTAAATTTTTTTGGGAATTCTGAAATATTTTGACGCCGATAATTTTTTTTGGGCTGTTTCTATGTTATTTTAGGCCAATAAAATCAGATTTTTTGGGGGTTTTTGGAGGAAATAATGAATTTTTTTTTTTTTTTGGAGGGTTCAAGCGATTTTTAGAGATATTTCAGGGGAAATTCCACAGGATTTTTTATGGTTTTCAAATAATTTTTGCAGGTGATTTATATAAAGTGAATGATATTTGGTCACTTCTTCTGGTGTTGGGTGAGAAATTCGAGGAATTTCCAGTGGAGATCCAACTAATCTCGAAAAAATTTACAAAAAAAATC
>NW_008685920.1:0-1335 GCF_000695815.1 Acanthisitta chloris | reverse complement strand
GACTATCCCCTATCCTACTCTTTGCTTGGGCTATTTGATTCTTGTTATCAAGGACATGAGGGGAAGGGTGTCAGGGATTGGGGGAATGGATGTCAGGGATGAAGGGAAAGACGTGTCAGGGATGAGGGAAAGGGATGACAGGAATGAGAGGAAAGGGGTGTCAGGGATGAAGGGAATCATAGAATCATAAAATCCACCAGGTTGGAAGAGACCTCAAAGATCATCAAGTCCAACCCTACTGTCGTCACTAGACCATGGCAGTAGTGCCACATCCACTCTGGAAAGGGATGTCAGAGATGAAGGGAAAAGGGTATCAGGGATGAAGGGGAAGGGATGTCAGGGATGTGGGAAAGGGATGTTAGGGATGAGAGGAAAGGGATGTTAGGGATGAGAGGAAAGGGATGTCAGGAATGAAGGGGAAGGGGTGTCAGAGATGAGGAGAAGGGCTGTCAGGGATGAAGGTAGAGGGGTGCGGAGCTGAGAGCAAAGGAGTGCTGGGCTGAAGGGAAGGGGCTGCCTGGCTTAGGGCAAAGGGTGTCGGGGCTGAGTGGAAGAGAGTGTTGGGGATGAAGAGAGAGAGGGGTGCCCCGGATGAGAGAAAGGGGGTGAGATGAGGGAAAAAAGTGTCAGGGATGAGGGGAAGGGAGTGTTTGGGATAAGGGGACAGGGGTGTCAGGGCTTAGGGGTTGGGGGTGCCTAGGATGAGGGGAAGGAGGTGAGGACATAAGGGGAAAGGGTGTCACGGATGATGGGAAGGGGTGTGAAAGGCATGTTGGGGATGAGGGGAAAAGGGTGTCAGGGATGAGGGGAAGGGAGTATTTGGGCTGAGGGAAGGAAGTATTGGTGCTGAGGGGATGGGAGTGTCAGGGATGGGGGTGTCATGCTGAGGGGTAAAATGGTGCCTGGGGCTGAGGGTGCCATGCTGAGGAGAAGTGAGTGTTGGGGACAAGGATATCAGGATGAGGGCACAGGGGTGTCAAGCGTACCAGGGCACCACGGAGGACAGGTCTCCATCACCCCTGCAAAGTCAGTGTTGTTCTCCTTTCAAAGCTGCAAAAGTAGGTAAATTAAGTGAGGGGCCCCAGTTCACAGAGGAGACCTGTGACTTCCAGTGCTTTTCCAGCTGACAAGTCCTTTTGTGACACAGCCACACCATCCGAGGGGAGAATCACAGAATCACAGAATTTAGGGGTTGGAATGGACCTTACAGACCAACTAGTCCCAGCACCCTGCCATGGACAGGGACAGGGACACCTCCTCACTAGATCAGGTTACTCAAGGCTTCATCTAGCCTGGCCTTGAACACAGCTAGGGTCAGGGCAGCCACCACGTCCC
>NW_008685919.1:0-281 GCF_000695815.1 Acanthisitta chloris | reverse complement strand
CTGAAGTTGCTAGTTTGTCTTTCCTGACAATCACAGCAGAGGAAAGAAGGAAACGTTATATCATTCAAATAAAAAATAATAGCAAAAATAATAGAACTTTGACATGTGCTGCCTGTTACTGTGATTACATGGAAGGTGTATGGAAGGGACCATGAGGAAAGGAGCAAGTAGCACAAGTGGAGACGCTAAGGGAGTTGGGATTGCTTAGCCTGGAGAAGAGGAGGCTCAGGGGAGACCTTATCACCCTCTGCAACTCCCTGACAGGAGGTTGGAGTCAGGTG
>NW_008685918.1:27862-29102 GCF_000695815.1 Acanthisitta chloris | reverse complement strand
AATAAGGGTATGTATAATATATATAATATGTAATATATATTAGCTTTAAGATTGTTGTCTGTGTATAACCTTCATTGGAGAAGAGAAACCTTAAAAAGTGAATATCCTATTGAAATGTCACATTCACAATATCATTTTTAAGACTTAAACCTTTCTGGCTCTTAAATTTAGTGGAAATCTGTAAACTGAGGAAAAGATACCACAGTTTTTCATGTTTTCTAGAATATATTTAGGTAAATAGGCTGCAAAGTTGTATGGAAAAATAGCAGATTAGAAAAGGATGTTATTACTAGATGATGATAATATATGGTTTGAAAATGGATTAAAAGATATACAATCCCTTGAATGACTGGAAAAAATGCCAGGTTCATATCTTGCAACATTTTCCCCTTTGCCTTGTAGTCTACTCTGAGAACAAACACAATCTGTGCCTGTAAGCACAGAGTAATTTACTCAGCATCAGTCAAGGTCATAACCAAAATCTCCTGAACAGCTCATGACTCTCTTACTCCTCTGAGCTGTGTTCCCAAGGTAAGCAGTAGATGCCATGGAGAGAGGAAAACCCTCGAGCCCACAAGTCTCACACTGCTCTGTGGAGCTGTTTGAAGTGAATACATCTCCCCCAATAGGTGTTTGAAGTGCCAAGTGTGTCCTGTGAGAATCTACCCCCCAATATTTACATGGCAGGTATGAGTGTGTAGATATACACACACAGCTATAAGAACTCTAGTTTTTGTGCCAAATTCTTGACACTTTTCAAGTGTCCTGTTCAATCTATCACTTTGTGTTACTGGAATACACTGATTTAAATCATTTCTCTCCCCTCTGCCTTGGGTGATGTTTGTTTTCAGGGCTTAGCTCTGTTTCATTGCCATTGAAAATGGAATTATGCTGCACAGTTACCTGGTAAAACCTGAGCATTTGAATGGATTAAAAAAAATTAATGACAAATTAGGTTTGAAATCACAGGGAATTTCAGCTTCCAATCCTATCAATTCCTCATATGCGGTTGATTATACTCCTGGAGACAAATGCATTTAACACGCTGACAAGTTCAATTTCCTCACAGCTTTATTACACAAATCACTTAGTACAAGGCAGAAATATCACAGGCTCCTGCACTAAACCATGAGCTTGGCTTTTGGGGAAAAACCACCAGGGAATTAGCAGGAAAATCCAGTGCTTTGGGCTTGATGTGGCACCATCAATGCTGCAGCTCCTTCTGTCCTACCCCAGTTTG
>NW_008685918.1:25619-27836 GCF_000695815.1 Acanthisitta chloris | reverse complement strand
TTCCCCAGTTGCTTGTTTAGAATTTCCTCTGACAGTTGTATCCTAAAATATGTAAAGTGGTTTTCTGGCTCCATCAATACCTTTCAGAACTTTTTGCCTTAATAAGCATCTGTCAAATATAACAAGCAAAACTCACTCAGATGTGCCAGGGTTGCCTGAAATATCAATGTTGTGTCACACACAGCTGATGTGACTGGAGAACTTGTCTGGTGACTCACCCAAAGTTAGGAAAAGAGCTAATATTTTTTGAGGGTAACTATCCCAATGTGGTTAGTGCAATCTGAATAATGTACTTGCTTTGGAATGACCATTGGCATGAGTTTTTAGGGTTCATTGTGCTCATGGAAATTGGTTTTGAACTTCAATGAGAATTCAGAGGGATTTGTTGTTGTTCCTGTGATATCTGTGATTCCTTCCTGTATGAGGTTCAGGTGTCAGGCAGGTTGGGCTCTGTGCTACACACACTGGGAGGGCTCAAAGTGTATTGCCAAGTGCTTTCCTCCTGAAATTTGAATTAAAGATCACATTTTTCCCCCCAGCTGTCTAAGGACCCAACTTTAATCCCTTGCTAAGTTGCTCATTTTCAGGTGTGTGATGATTTGCATGTGTGTATTGTAATGACATTCTCAGAAGTTGCTGAGCTCTTTAGGAGGATGATTAAGGAGGTATTAGAAGACCAACTGACAGGGAATTATGTGTCCTTTGATCAAAACTGGCTCCCCCAAGAAAGTTGCCTTCAGGAATGACTGTTTGTTGCTCAGATTACCAACAGCAAGAGCAGCCAGCACAGAGGCTCAAATACATCTTAATTGTCATGATTACTCTCTCCTGATTTGGGAAACACTTGCTCCCATCTCTAGTCTCTTTGATGTGGCAGAGAAACATCTTACCAAGTGCTTTAAAGCATGAAAGGAAGGCTGTGGCTGGATTTCACCTCCCTACTTTGGAGCTTTGCTGAGTGACACTTGAAAGAGGAGGCTACTGAGGGCACCAAGTTAAAATGTGCATTTGCAGCTACAAGTGGGTTTGAATCTCTCTCATCTTTGACTTGCTGTGAGGCAGCAGAAGGCCTGAGATTAACCAAGGGAGCTCCAGTGAAGAGTAGAACTACTCTGAACTTGAGCTTTGCCTTTGAACACCTATCATCTTACAGAAATGGATGGAAATTGAACATCATGGTTCCCTTCAAATGGCACCATTAGAGTCTCCAGGGGAGTCACTTTTGCTCTCTTGGAGTTTTGAGACCTGTTCTAGGTACAAAGATTTTATTGATGACAATTTTCAGACAACTTCCTCTGGCTTTCATCTCTCCTCTCAGTCTCTCCTGCCTTTTACATTCCACTTGCAGGACAAGAAAGTGAGGATGTTCAAGCTCTGAACAGGTCTGATTTGCCTTTTGGTGCTGCAGAGCTGGTTTGGGAATGTGGGGACAGATCCTGCCTGGGCAGGCAGATCCCAGTGCTGATGAGCCTCAGGAATATTCAGCAACCTACATTCAACTAGGTTGATGGGAATGGACTCCATGTCTTGCAAATATGTGGATTCAGATGGTAAAAACCTGGTGACTGATGGATTTGCCAAGAGAGGAAGTGGCTGAGGGTTGAAGCAAGCTGGATAATCCTTCTTGCTTTCTTTCCCCTAGTGCTTCTATTAATTTTCTAGGGCAAATTGCCTTTTGGAGCTCTATTACAGCAATTTGGGGAGTGCTTAGCTTACAGGTACAAACCAACAGTAGCAAATACATAGCAGAACTCATGATTCTGTGTAGTTTCCTCTGTGGTGGTTGAAGACCATCAGAACTCTATGCAACAGAGTGGAAAATCAATGTGCTAAATAAACTGTGTCTGTAAAAGCTTAGATACAATAAGTTCTTAATTCACCTCTTTCAAAAAGTCACTATTAACATCAGGATTTTGACTTTCTAACTTCAGACTTAGTAGTTTTGGTTTAGCTGAACTGTTTTTGGTAGGACTTTTCCCTGCATGCTCCAGAATTGGCTATAAAAGAATTAACATTCTTAATAGAGATAAATGCTAAAATTGCTTCCAGAGGAAGCATAAAATGAATCTAAATATGTATGACAGTCAATTTTATTACTTATTTCTGCATGGGGGAGAAATGATAAGAGGTATAGAATGGATAAATACTTTCTAAATGCTAAAATTATCAGTTCTCACGAGTGAACAGTCAGTAGGGCTTGAAAATTGATAAGGAAGT
>NW_008685918.1:599-25145 GCF_000695815.1 Acanthisitta chloris | reverse complement strand
CCAATCTCCCATGAGATTGGAGAAGAAAATTAACTCCACTTCAACCCAAACCAGCACAGGAACAAAAGGGAATAAATATGACTAGAAAAGGCAATTTGCAGTGAGCACAAATGTGGCAAGGAATATTCTAGCTGGATGGAAGACTTGGTTTACTGTCTTATTGTGCTAATCAAAAATGAACATCTTGAGAGCTGGTGCATGATTTATTTCTTGCTTGATGTAGTGATAGTCCCTAGAAGTAAGGAGCATTTTTGGTTCATTTTCAGTGGTACTTGGAGAGAATATTTTGCATTCAGGGAGTGACTAATCTGGAAGTGATGCAGTGTTCAAGGTCAGGACTTGTATTATTAAATCCTTGGACCAGTAAACTCATGTCAATTGTTAACTTGAAAGTTATCAAAAATGCTAAAAGGAAGAGAATTGATGGAGTTGGATGGAAAATATATCAAATAATGCTTTTATTTTGACATCTCCTCCTTTCCCATCTAGTTGCTGATTTTTATTTTTTTTTAACCAAGGGAAATGCAAGTTTTACAGTGTCTTTAAAAGATACTAAAAGCTGAGCATGAGCTGTTCCTTCTGGGGGGACAGAAGTTCAGATGAGCTGGAGCTCTTGTCATAAAAACTCTGGCAGTGTTACAATATATTAGAAGCCAAGGCAAGACAGGAGTGGGGAAAGAACAGGTTTGAAGCACAGCTCATTCTGCTTTCCTTGCTCATCCTGGGGCAGAGCAAGTTGAAAAACTTTTAATTTGATAGTCTCTCTCATTTCTGCTGCATTTACCAGCTGGAACACAGGGATATAAGCTCAGTGTGATGTTCTTGGTGTGCACTAAAATCCACCCACCTTGAGGGTGAGAATGCAGCAGCTGTTTCCTCACTGTGTTGCTACAGGATCATTTCAGGGCACAGCAATGAAAGATCTTCAGCCATTCCCAGAGGTTATACTGTACAGTCAGGAACACTCACACTACAGGAGACAGTTCTTTTTCAGCATTAGCTGTGTTTGAATGCATTTTTACAGCCACTTTTCAAATTATGCCAGTGTAACACTGAGCTTTTCAAGGCACTTCTTTGCTTTATGAAAATCTTGGTTTCACTCATTTCAAGTAGACAAAGGTTTTTAGTGAAGTGTGATACAGTGATACTTACTGAATCCTCAAGTTTAGCATGTGATGTGTCTAATTCTTCCCTATGAGGTTTCCCAGAGAAGCTGTGACTTCTCCATCCCTGGAAGTGTTGAAGACCAGGTTGGATGGGGCTTGGAGCAGCCTGGGCTGGTGGGAGGTGTCCCTGCCCATGGCAGGGGATGGAACTGGATGAGCTTTCAGGTCCTTCCAACTCAAATATTTCATGATTCTATCATCTCCTTTTCCCTTTTCCTCCAGCCTTCAAACAATTGATTTGACACAGAATAGAGTAGGAGGGAAACATCTTCGAGCTGGATAAGTAATGGGATGATTGTGTTGAGGAGAGTATATTTTACTGAGGACAGGATGAGAAAGAAGGTTGATAACCACAGGCAAGGACTATATTGAGAGTGTTTTCTTGGAGAAAAAGCAAGTTGGACACTGTTTAACTTGATATAAAGCCTTTGCCTTGGAGGTAACGTGAAATATCATTGTGGAAGAGTATCTGAAATTATTTTTAGCTATCAGCCACCTGGTCTAGGTGTCTCATTGACCTTCTTTCCAACCCAAATGCAATGTTTCTTGGGGTTATTTTATGCAATAAAAGATTAAGGGGTTTATGCTACATTGTGCTGAGCATTCCTGGTTCCCAATTCATGAATTGCCTCTCCAGTGACTTTTTCTTGGTTTTCTGTGTGTTCTCTGAGTGCAATGCTGCTTTTTTAGTGCAGTAGAAGTTGCAGAGATAGGAGAAACACAGCACTTCCATTGCAGGGTGGCTGAACACTGATCTCCCCATGTGGTGAGACCTCTGCTCTGTTGGGACATCATCTCTCCTGCCTGACAAGGGAGGCAGAACCAAGTATATCCAGTGTGTTCCACCACCCACAGTCTGATTTAAACTCCCAGTCTGGAGCTGCTGCAGAAAAGTTAAATAATAAGACTTTGGAAGTTTTGGGTGTTCAAACTGTATAGTAAAGACTAGTGAGAATCCCTAGAGGAGGAAGCAAGACTGAGCATGCAGCTAATTACCTTGTTCAGAGAGAGATTTAATTGAACTCTAAGGTTGGAGGTGATTAAAAAAAATTCTCTGAGCTTTCCACTTTGTGAGAGTTCTGTGTGCACATTTATTTGGGGAGGAAGAAGTGATTTTCATCTAAGATCAGTAATGCATGGAAAGATGTGCCAGGAGAAATGATGTTAGATGTGTTACTGACAGGTTAGAGCACAAAACTCAGGATTACTTTCTAGCCAAGGCACTGAGGTTTGGGCATGGATCAAAAGTGGTGAAAAAGCAAATTGATTAATAGAGGATGAATGGGAGTTGAACACATTTGGACCTTCAAAATGGGGTTGTCACTCACAAATCTCTTTTTCCTGGTGATACAAAAGAGCAATGATTGTTCTTCCAGAACCACTCAGAGTCTGAGCTGACAGCTGAAGTTGTTTGTGATGATCATGTATGGGATGAATTCCATCTGTGGAATCACAGGATTTAGGGGTTTGGAACAAGCAGTTGCTTTACTGGGTTTTAGGCAGTGACATAATCCACTCACCTCCATCCCTGGAGGTGTTCAAGGAACAACTGGATGTAGGACACTGTTCTGGTCTGGTTGACAAGGTGATGATGGCTCACAGGTTGGACTTGTTGATGTTGGAGACCTTTTCTCACCTTAATGATCTGGGATAAGTGGCTTGAAATGAGATACATTAACTAAAACTCCAATGCTCTGCCCAGAAGAATTCCAGAACTGTGCTGGTTTTTAAAGTGGGAGAAAGAAAGTAGTGCCTGTTTGGGATAGAATCATCTCTATGTGCCATAAGGTGATACAAAATCACAGTGAACCCTCTTTTCCCTGAGTACAGAAGTGGCAGAAAACCTGTGATATCTCATGTGATTGATTTTCCTTTATGTTATTTGTATGTTTAGTCTCTCTTTATAAAATGGGGAGTTCTTTTGACTGGCTCTGCTGGCAGAAATGTGCTTTGGGCAGCCTGTGGTGAAGATGAACTGAGATGACACATCCCTGGAATGTCACCCTGAGATCGTTAACAGAGCTTTAACCCCCTGAGAGCTTTAACAGAGCTGGGAAATAAGTCAAGGAGAAAATAGGATGAGATTAACACACAGGTTCTTTTACAGCCTGATGCTTTGTGGCACTGCTGACTGCCTCGTGCTGTGGAGCCAAGTGCTGCAGGTGAGCCAAGCTCAGCACTTTTACTGCTCTCCAGGTGCATTTTAGCTGGTGGCAGAACTTGTGTAGATATCAAGGTATCCAAGGACTTTTGCACAAGTGTCTTGGTGCTCTTGAGCATCCTTTCCTTCCAGCAGCCTCTGTGTCCATGGTGTAAAGCCATACTGCATTGGGCTGTTGTGCCTCAGCATTCCAAGACTTTTCATCCTCCTCTTCTTGCTGCTATGTGCACCAATTTCTGTGCAAACCTCAAGAAAACTACTAGTCTGCCATTAATGCAATACTTCCTTCTTCTGAGGAACATCCCATGTGGTCATTTCCACATGGATCATCATGTTTGAAGAGCTTATTAAGACCTAATTGTGCATAAATCAGCCCAAGTAAACAGATATAAGTTTTAAACTCATTTGCAAGATTATTACTTGGGAGTTCAGAAAGATTAGCAGCCTAAGGAGCTTTTTTGGGGGGATGTGTTTGTGGAAAGGTTTAACATCTGGTGCTGGACCACAGCTGTGCTCAGCTGGGGTGTTGGTAAGTTGGGTAGCTGGAATGTCCCCACACATGCTGCTGCCAGAGCCTCTGGCTGTAATTGATTTGTACTCTGCATGTAGCTGTCGTATCATTTTCTGGGTTTACTTGTGTCATTTGGAGAAAACTCAGAGCTCTTCCTAAATTAAAGGCTCCTCTGAGCTGCTCCAGTCTGAAAAACTCTCTGTAAGGTGATGCTTCCCTTAAAGACTCGATTTGTAGAAACAACCTCATGCTCTTTGATCATTTTCTTCTCTTCTGCCAAGCTGTCAGGGCCCAACAAAACCAAACCAAAAGCCATTTCAGAGCTTTGGGAAATGAATAGCTGAACTTCCCTGTTTCCTGACTTTCCTCTATATACACTGATAATACAAGTAACATTTCTTTAGACAATTGTTTCTGGCAGGACAACCATGGCAGCAAGGAGAAATAATGACTTGGAAGATCTAATTATGTATAGTGTTAAAAGAAGTTGTTTTTCCTCAGGATCTCTGTGCTCAGTGATACAACACTGTGATTCCTCCTCAATGTACCTTGCAGTAAAGCTCAGCTCAGGTTCTTTTTGTAGCTCTGGAAGGGCTATAGGTGAGCAGATAACATGAGTTTGAGACATGGTAGAGCTATTCACAGCTTGGAATGTAATAAACACACTAGTATTAAGGAAGAAAACACATTTCCCAAGCTTTAATATTGCTTGAGTAGGACCTGAAAGATATCCCAGGTTTCTCCTTTCATAAACCTTAGAGGGGGTTTATGAACAAGACTTTTTACACAAGCAGATAGTGATAGGACAAGGAGGAATGATTTTAAACCAAAACAGGAGATATCTAGATTAGAAGTTAGAAAGGAATTCTTTACTGTGAGGGTGCTGAGGCACTGGCACAGGTTACCCAGAGAAACTGTGTCTGCTTCATCCCTGGGAGTGTTCCAGGCCAGGTTGGATGGAGCTTGGAGCAGCCTGGGCTGGGGGAACATGTCCCTGCCCATGGCAGGAGGTTGGAACTAGATGATCTTCAAATCCCTTCCAACCCAAACCATTCTGAGACCTATGTCTCTCTGAAATTCACTACCAGAGCAGTAAGAAGACAAACAACCCATTTCAGCATTAAACCATAGAGGCTTGGACAGCACTGAGCTAGTAATGAACACATTTCCAAAACATTCCTGGAGCAAGAGGTGGAATTTCATAGTATACATTACCTCTGGAAGTGTTTTCCCCTGTTCCAGCCAATTCCTATATTCTGCTCATTGCCAAGGCTCCTCCCTGCAGAGGAGCAGCTCGATGGATGCTGTCAGAGCTGCTGATGTGCTGAGAGCCTGGTGGGGACACAGTGGGTGACAGGGAAGGCAGCAGGGTGGCCAGGCCAGCTGCTACCTGGCTCCCACACACACTGGCCCCATCTGTTAGCAGGTTTTCCTGCAGCTCTGCCTGTTTCCTCCCCACACTCACCAGATGGTGGGTTACAAATGTGAAAATCGCTCTGAAGTTTGGATGGAAAAATGCAAAAATCCCCATTATTTTTCTGAGCTGTGCAATTGTTGCTAACTCCTGGAGAGAACTGAACTCTGAAACTTTCAGTTTCTGTGAGCAATATTAAGTTTCCTGCTTGCATTTCTCAGCCAGCTCAGAGAGTAAGTGGTACAGAATAAGCACAAGATTCCCCAAGAGTGACCACAGTGTGAGCAGTTATTATTTGCTGATAGTTGCCACCTCTCCACAGATGTGAACAGCTATTTTCTAGTCTAAATGCAGAGGAATAAGGACATTATTATGCCAAATCTCAGTACCTGGTAATCATAGGTAAACACTGGCTCATTTTCTGCAAGTTCCAAATCTTTCAGACATCACAACAGGCAGAGACTAAAGCTGAAGTCATCTGAGCCTCACTCTGTGTTGAGAGTGAATGGCAGTGAAGGGAAGAAACCTCTGGAAAAAAGATGTGGGGGGCAGGTATTTTTCTTCCTGCTAAGAACTGCAATTGTGTTGTCCTTGGAGAGCTCAAAAACCCATGTCTGGTAAACTCCTAAGGAGGATGAAAAGACATTCAATCTCCTGCAGGTCAGATTTGCTGCTTGAGGGAGTGGAAGTGTCCAGTCTATAGTCTTTTTTTGCCTTTTCTTTTTCCTTTTTTTCTTTTTTGCCTTTCCTTTTTCCTTTTTTTCCCTTTCTGAAGCAGCAGCACAGAACTATTGATAGGTTTGAAATATTTCAGATGCCTCACAATTTTTTCCTGACTAGGTTTAAGCCTAATATGAGGTTAATTTATGCACCATGAATTTTCCATCTATTGCTCCATATATTTTACTACAAATCCTCTGTGCCTTTACTTTAGGCTTAGGGACTTTCCCTTTGGTTTTAATTGCTAAAAATGACTGAATCCTCTCAGTTCCCAGAGCTCTATGTGCCAGGACTAGTTCAGGGATCTTTCAGGGTTAAATCTGTGCCTGTGGGTTGGAAAAGTGTAGGTGTAATTGTATATATCCCAGGATGTCCCTCCAGGCTGTGCAATATGCTGATGTCAGGGAGAGTGGTTTATTTTAGGAACTTAGAGTTTTCCCACTTCCCAGTGTGTTTGACAACTTAAATGTAGAGATTTGCTCACGTTGAGATATTCTGACTGAATATAGAACTTTGGTGTTTAGTTTCTTCCCAAATATTTAATCTTCCCAAGCTCTTTGCAATCAGTTTGGACATTTTCTAATCTCTCTCCATGTGCCTTGAGTGAGTTTCTTCACTGTAGCTTTTCACACCCTTCTGGAAAGCTTCTCATTCTGAAATCAGTTTAATAATTAGTACCAAACAGAGCAAAAATCCTCAATATCTCCATTTATTACCTTTGCACATCTTTAGTGTTTCATTTTGGTAAAGTCACTTAAATCAATCAGTTTGGACATTTTCTAATCTCTCTCCATGTGCCTTGAGTGAGTTTCTTCACTGTAGCTTTTCACACCCTTCTGGAAAGCTTCTCATTCTGAAATCAGTTTAATAATTAGTACCAAACAGAGCAAAAATCCTCAATATCTCCATTTATTACCTTTGCACATCTTTAGTGTTTCATTTTGGTAAAGTCACTTAAATAGATCAAAACAGTTTCATCCTCCAAACCAGAGTGGAAGGCATCTTTAGTGTTTCATTTTGGTAAAGTAACTTGAACAGATCAAAACAGTTTCATCCTCCAAACAAATACAGAGTGGAAGGTGATAGTCATAAAATCATAGAATTTTAGGGGTTGGAATGGAGCTTAGAGCTCATCCAGCCCCAATCCCTGCCCTGGGCAGGGACACCTCCCACCAGAGCAGTTTGCTCAAGGTTTGATCCAACCTGGCTGTGAGCACTGCCAATTAATACTGCACACAGTGCTGTCCAGGAGGAGAAAAAGAACTTTTAATACTGAGCACTTCAGTGGAGGATGGGCAGACACCACATCTTCCTGCTGTGGAGAGGGGAATCAGTTAGCTGAAAATGTATTGTCAATCTTGGTATCTCTGTGTGTAACTGAACTTAAACCTCATGTGAAATATTCCCCATTCTATATCATATGGTGCTTTGCAGGCAGAAAGTACAGTGTACACAAATTCTTGCCAAAAATCAGAGAGGTAAACATGTTACACTGATTTCTTGTTATGACTAAGTATGGTTGGTTGGGTTTTTTTGCCTAATCAAGAACTGTTTTCCTGATCTGATTTACTCTCACCCTGTCATGGATTTACCTGTGTGGTTGCTCTGATGTCCAAGTGATTTTTTTTTTGTGTCCCTCTGATAAATGAGGCAGTTCTGGTGTCACTAATGAGCTGTTGAAAACGCCAACTTTAGTCACTGAATCCTTCTCATTCATAATGGATTTGATTCAAATCCTCAGTGTCAAGAGAGCTCTGACACTTCTAGTCTGTCTCATACTCAGCCACACATGTGCACACACAGTCTCAGGACTTAATCTCCAAGAACTTCCTTTCACAGACACCAGTGTGGCCTGGTCTAGTGTCGTTTTCCCCATTTGTTGGCATCACCACATCTCTGCTGCAACACACTACACACTGCAGGTACTGAATGAAAGAGAAAAGACAGGGAGGAATACATTAAATCTCTGTGTTCCCTTGCAATGGTAATTTCTCTTCTTTAACTTGCAGGAACATTGTAGCCAGAAGGCACTGGGTATGTAAGATAGTTCTTTATTGTAAAGAGCCTTTTTTTCCTACATCACTATCCCTAGTGTCTTCAGAATCAGTAGAGACTATCATTTTTCTCCTCTACAAAACCATTTATATGAAAAGAGCTCTAGCTCATATTTATGGCTTTAATTCATCTGATCAGCCCTTGCTGCAACAAGATGTTAAAGATATTCTGGAGGTCTCAACATATGCTGAGCCTCACTTGAGTGAGCTGCAGTGCTCTGGAGGTGAAGTGATTCCTAGACAGGATGAATTTGATTTCCATAGAATCACAGGATGGTTTGGGTTGGAAAGCACTTAAAGATCATCCAGTTCTACCCCTGCCATGGGCAGGAACACCTCCCACCAGCCCAGGCTGCTCCAAGCCCCATCCAACCTGGCCTGGAACACTCCCAGGGATGGAGCAGCCACAGATTCTCTGGACAACCTGTGCCAGTGTCTCACAACCCTTATAGTAAAGAAATTCCTCTTAATATCCAATCTAACCCTCCTCTCTGTCAGTGTGATGCTATTCCCCCTTGTCTTGTCCCTCCAGGCCCTTGTCCACAGTGTCTCTCTATTTTTCATGTAGCTTCCTTCCACACACTGGAAGGCCAAAATTAAACCCAAATCCTTCTCTACTCTAGACTGAACAATCCCAATTCTTTCAGCCTTTCACTGTTTTATCCACCAAATTATCTTTCAATTTTTTTCTTCAATTTATCTCTCATTTCAAGTGTTGTTAGCACATAATATCAACTCCCCTTTAAATCTCTGAACTGGCTGTTCACTTGCTGCTGGACATTTGCCAGTGGCTGCACCTGCATTGCTTCCCTGCTAATATTTCACTGTCAGCTCCAAGTGGCCTGAGAACTGCCTCTGGATGTGTTGGAATTGCTGAGATATGCTTACTCCAACTGGGAGAAAAAACACAGGGAAGGACTGGGCAGAGGGAGGGGAGAAAAAAGGTACCAGCTTGGATTTGTGCTTCCAGGTTTTAAAATGAAGGTTCTACATAAGTTTGCTGGTACACAGAGTGGAAGTGTGTAGCAGCAGAGAGGGAAGGAGGTGTGATGTGGGTAAAACATCAAAAAAAAAGGGATACACCTGCAAGTTAGGACTAAACTCCAGGCTCACATTGGGACCTTGAAGAAGGGAATACCCCACTGAGCATCCATGGGATGATGCATGGGAAATTATAGGAAGTTTTAGCCTCATTTATGCATCATTTCTCCTTTAAAATTTTGAGGTTCTTTTCCAGACAAAGATATTTAATCCCAAAATGCTGCATTAGGTTAATGCAGGGACTATCTCTACAGGGATCACACCAAGTAAAACCAACCCAACCCAAACCTGAGGTGAGATGCAGTAGTGGAAATGTGATGCTGCATCCCAAAAGGATTGCTGGAGTGTAAAATGAGACATGGAGAGCATTAAATATACAACATACAGAGCAGAAACTAGGGAAGATGTTAATTGGTACCTTGCTGGTTGTTTATTTTAGTTGGCCTTTCATTCCTTGCTGTGCTGTTTTGTTTCTCCAACACTTTTCCATGTTTGTAAATTCAAGTGGGGAGATGTGAATTGATCAATATCTTTTAGAAACATGTTCTCTGTGTCTGTCAGTTTGCACCTGGGTTGGGATGTCATACCTGAATTCATTTCTAGAGCTGTTTATTTTGTGGGTATTGAAATAATAATACAGGATTGAAATAATTTAAGGGAGAATGAAGTAAGTTAATGTCTTGAATAGTAAAAGGGTAAAATTGTGTATAGCTCATCTATTTTAGTGGCATTCAGTGTCTGAAGAATGTTCTACTCAGGATACAAGAAAAATCCTGATGGATTGTACAGAGGTGTTTGCAAAAATCCACTCACATATTTCTCACTGAAACTCAGCAGAGAATATTTCTGAAACTATCCAGAGATATTATTTCCCTGCCTTAATAAGGCCTCCAAAACCACTTCTTATTCATCATTTCCAAACCAAGTGGGGAATCAAACCATCTTCCAATTTGCTCAGAGGGAAAAGCTGCATGTTCAGCCTTAATTTTCAGCTTCAGATCTGCAGGAATGGCTGGAACAAACTGAGCAATCCATTCAGTTTTCCCATCTCCAGCCTCGTTTCGAAGCTCATGTACGTGGCCTAATTGGGTTTCTGTCCTCCACACTTGGCTGCATCAAGGTTAAAATATTCCATGGCTCCCTCAACAGAGAACTTTCCTTTCCTTTAATTAATCTAAGTTGATATTAGCCCTAATGAAATGTTTTACCTATGACAAAGAAAGGAACATTGAAAGCAAAACTCGTGGAAATGCTGTTTAGATCAGGATTGCAAATCACATCTCAGAGCAGTTGCTGCAATCTCTCATTAATGCATTGGCATTAGTTAACAGCTGAGACACAAACTAGGATGTAGTTTATGCTTTTGCAAAAAAAATTAAAATAAATCCGTTAGAATAGTCTTCACAAAACTCAAATCAGTGGAAAGGAAAAGCAAATGTCATCGTTTCCAGAGGCAGCAAACACCTGTCATTCCCACTGGTATTCCAGGAGAGGTTCCTGAAGATTTTTCATGGATCAAAAAGGACATTAATTATAATTTTGGCTGGATGATGATGGCTGGAGCTGAGGGATACTGTTGCTCCTATGCTTCCACTTCAAACTTTCCATTGCATTGATTGGAACTACATTTACTCCAAAGAACTCTTTGAAGGGACTCAAACACTGAAAAAAAAAAATCAACAGGTTTTCATCTACCTAAAAAGAACATTTTGATTTTCTCCACGAGAAATATTTCCAGTTTAATTTAAGTCCAATCTAAAACTCAGTGGGCTAGAGACATTTTATCACTTTGCAAATTACCTGCCACTCAGGTGTGGTTCCTAAGGAAGTGCTTGGACTGCAAGATGTTCACCTCAAGAAACTGAGAAAGAGTTAGAAAAGTTTGTGGGTTTTTTTCTTTAAATATGAAAAATTTATTGGCATAAATTCACATATTTTTTGAATTTCTTTTATAATGTTATCTACACATCATGATATGCTGATGTTTGCAGACTTAGCTGATAACCACATGTCTAACCACTGGATCCTCCACTTTCAGTGACCATCAGTGTGGGATTAGAGATTTCTGTGTCTACAGGAGAATGAATAGAGATTGAACTTAAAATGTGCATTTTAGGCATAGGAAGTTCTTAGAAAACTTAGCATTCTGTTTTTTGTCTTCATCCATTAATAGTATGAGCCAGTACCTCCCAAAAGAGTAAAATAAAGACTTCTGCAAATGATGTAATTTATTGATCTTCTCTAAGAGAAGCTGAGATTTGGATGCCCAAATATTCTGTGTGTTATTGAGCTCTTGTACCCTGTAACTGTAGGTGTTCCAGCATGAAAAATAGCTCTATTTAAATTGGCTTCATTTCCCCAAATGAAAAAGGATCACACACTTTCCTGAGGGAAAATGTGTTTTCCTAAAAAATTTGATAAGGGAGGGAAGGAACCAGAACATTCACCTGCAGCTAGAGAATTGCCAAAGCCACAGCCCTGGGCAAACCACTTTATTGTGAGCTTTGAGCAGGTGTAGCCTAGAAACAGCAATTTCTTTTTACATACATGTAAAAATCTTGGATTGAACTGAGATTTTCGCTGTGTTAGGGTTAGGTTGGGATTTCCACACCCTTTTGTTGGAAGAAAAAATTGTGAGGTTCCCTTTTAGGCAGCTTCCAGCTCAGGAGATTCTATGATTCCCAGAGAAAAGATGTGCAACAGTGTGATGAAAAATGATATTCAAAGCTATAGTTAGAGGAGTATAACCTAATTGTGTCTAATTGTGTCTATTTCATTCAGTTAAAAGATAATTTTTCTTACATTGCTTTATATAAGGGAAGAAATATCATCTTACACCATCCTCTCCTTGCAGTAATGATGAGAGACAACCCACCCTCAGCCACATCTGCATTCCAGCCACATCCCTGTCTGTGCTGGAACAAAGCCACTGGGAGTAAAGAAATGAGAGTTTTACCTTCCCTGATGGTCTTTCTTTGCTCTTTTTATTTTTAATACACAGGCTGTCTATAAAACATTGATTACACAGGACATGACTAGCTTGAAATGTGTGTGGTGCTGCAGCATTTTCTGGAGCTGCTGTGTGGGTACAGCTCTAGGATATGATGCTCCTGCACTTCCACAGGAGCTGGTTAGGGTCCTATGTCTCTGGGAATTCCCATGCAGAAATGTGTGTGTAGGTGTCACACAGGTAACCTGCACAATTCAGTCAAGCAGTGGTTTTGAGAATTACTTTATCTATGATGAACTGCTGTGCTGTGTGGGAAATAGGATGTGTGTTCCATCAAGCCATTCCCACTGGTCCAGACACTATAGTTCCTGATGAATCTGATCAAACTGGAGAGACAGGACAAGGGGGAATTGTTTCACACTGGCAGAGAGGAAGGTTAGATTGGAGATATGGAAGAAATTCTCCCTTGTGAGGTGCTGAGACTCTGGCACAGGTTGCCCAGAGCAACTGTGGCTGCTCCATCCCTGGGAGTGTTCCAGGCCAGGTTGGATGGGGCTTGGAACAACCTGAGCTGGTGGAAGGTGTCCCTGCCCATGGCAGGGGGTGGGACTGGATGATCTTAAGGTCCTTTCAACCCAAACCATTCTGGGATTCAATGATTTCCATAATTCCCACTAACTGAGGCACTGTGACCTGTGATGTTGCTCACTATGGTGACACAGAGATAGGATGAACCTAATTTAGGGGCAGAGGTTGAACACAGATGTTATATCTCCTCCTAAGCCTTAAGACTTCATCTTTTCACCCTCATTTGTGCACTGGGGACAATAATTTTAAAAAAAGCTCTTTTTGCACCATCACCTCATTGGTCCTTCTACAATAATTGATGAAAACACCATTGATAAAACATAAAAACACATTTATGCTTAATATTTTCTCCCTGGAGTGTTCCATGGATGCTCTATCTATGGATGTTCTTGTTTAACCACATGAACACAGATGATGTTAAGTGCAATAGGCTTCCTCAGAGGACTTCTCATTTTACAGACCCTGAAAAAAGTTTGGTTTTACTGATCATTTTCCAGGTACTGACATGGATTTTTCCCCAGCTGGATGCATTCCAAGCTCTTGCATATTAAACCACTATCTGAATTATTCTCATTAGAGTCCCCATGACACAGTAAATAATCCAAAGTGTTTCATATAATCATGGAGGCATTTTTGTGCCTGACTAAGCTCCCGAGGGTAAGATTATTTTGCTCTCAGTCTAGCAATTTGATGTGTGCTCTTGCTTTTGTCATCATTTTCCCAAAACCCAAAAGATTAGAGAAAGAATGGAAAGCTGAAACACAAGCATCAAAAAATATTTGGCAGAACTTTTGTCCTAAGGCTGCTGCAGTGATGCTTTTGTCCCCAGCTCACATTTCCTTTGGCTTCTGCTGCACTTGGAGTCTCCAGCTGGAATGGCAGCAATTCTCAAGCCTTGACATCATAAAGATGATGCAAATGCTGGAAGAATTGCTGAAGCACAGGATGATCAGAGTTGGAAGGCATCCTTGAGGATCATCTAGTCCAACTCCTGTCCAACAGGACATCACTGAGGATCACACCCTGTGCCTGAGAGTGTTGTCCAAACACTCCTTGAGCTCTGTCAGCCTTGGGTCACTGATTTCTTGATGAAGAAGTTTGTGAGGAACACCAAGTGCTGTCATTGGGATTTACTCTTCTTCCTGTTTGGTTTTTCTTTCTCATTAAAGATTTTCCCCAATCTATCAGGATATAAGCACTTTAAACTCCTTTCTCCAGTCATCACACAAGGTCAGGGTTTTAATCTCATTTGTTTGGATTATCAGACTGGTCCTTCACTCCCCCAAATGACCCTGGTCCTGTTTGCCCCAAAGGAAAATGAATTAGAGCTAGAACAAAACAAGGGAATTGTTGGAGGATGATATTGCATGGCTGCTAATTAGAAGGCTGAGCTAAGCTGTGGCCTCCTGCCTCTGTAGGGTGGAAGTGCTGCAGGTTATTCATCTGCAAATACACTTATTGCACGTTGAGAAGCTGCACCACGTGGGGAATACATTGCCTCAGAGCCTCTCTTTGGCACAAAGCTGTGTGCCTGACCCATGCCATTCATTTCTTCAGCAACCCTAACATGACAGTTATTACACAGCAGCAAACACTTGGAAACTTCAGGATGATTTGTCTGTGGACTTGACATATTCCTTTTGCATGTCGAGTGCTTCAATTTCACTCAAAAATTCAGGGTGAGGAAATTGCTTCTGTTCTTCTCACTGGAAATTTGAAGGCAGCATTTAGGCAATTCTGACCTCTCTGCTGTTTGCTGCTGTGGGATTTAGTATTGCTGTGGTATCTGAGGTGTTGATCCTCCCCTTGAGGGCTGTGGTACCTCTACCAACCAAGTCCATGACAGCTTGGAGCACAGTCTAGTGACATTTCAAGCCATGAATATTTGGGCTCTAAGGCTACAGTACCAGTACATTTGTAATGTCATTATGAGGAGAATGAATTCAGCAATGCAGACACATGTGTCCAGTCTAACCCCTGACAGGTTCTCTGAACAGGATTTCAGTCCAGGGCTCCTTATCTTCTTGATTAGTTTGAAAATCAGTTTTATTTACCAAGTGCTCCAACTGAGGAACCTACAAGAAAACCTGTTTGAAGGTTTAGGGCTCCAAGGGGAGAGCAGATCTCCTGGCACATCTAGTGTGTCATCCCCAACCTTCCACCTCGCTCCCGTGGATGGATCCTCTAGATAATTCTTAACTGCTGCTCCTGCCACAACAGCAAGTACAAAATATGCTTTCAATGCTCTTTTTTTCTGGGTTTTAAGCTTGTTTGGGACAGGCTAGTCCTTACTCTCTCTGTGGTCACATATTAAGGTGAGCAAAACACTGCAGAGATGAAGTTCTGCAAGAAGGTAGGGAAGTGTGTCCTTCAGTCCATAACAGAGTTGTTGTGTCCTCAGTGTAGAGAAAAAAAGCTCAAAAATGAAAGCCAAATGTGCATGAAACTTGTGCAGAAAGACATTGTATAATACATGAGTCTATCTAAGTACCTACTGAAGTGTTTAGATATGCTGCTAATCTCAGCCCAGTGCAGCTTTTTCCCATGGTAGGTGAACACATTTCAAGGCAGATTTTTCAGGCTTTGCTATTGACCTTACGGATTTGACTTTCCAATGATACTGGATTGTACTGTAAATCTTTGTGTAGTGAGAGCTCCTTTAAAAAAAAGCACTTCTTAATCTGATGGAGTGTTAAATCTGTTCCTTTTTAGAGGGTGTTTTGCAGGCCTCAGCCACTGTCCAGTGCAGTAAATTTCCTCAGGAGTCTTCATAAAGATGACACAGAGGTGACTTCGGTAAATAACAGGTGAACCTGAATTTCACATCTGGATAGAGATTATTTGTAAAGTAAAATAAAATAACTCCAAAGAGACTTCTTTTACATGCTGGTGATGGGAATGAATAATGGCTCTAAACTGCAGAAAAGCAGTTTAAGGTTAGTAGAAGAGTTGGTAGACAGCTGGCAACTAATGGGAACTGTTCTGAGGAAGTTGTTGCCTTTGTTCTCACTGTTTCCTTTGTGCAGATATCTTTGTAGATAATGCAAAACCTGAAAATACATAGCTCTGTGTGGTATCCTTCCTTCCAGTGCCTGAAGGAACCTACAGGATGGAGAGAGACTATTGACAAGGGCCTGGAGGGGCAGGACACAGGGAATGGCTTCACATTGGCAGAGAGTAGGGTTAGATTGGATATTAGGAAGAAATTCCTCCCTGGGAGGTGCTGAGACACTTGGCACAGGTTGCCCAGAGCAGCTGTGGCTGCTCCATCCCTGGGAGTGTTCCAGGTCAGGTTGGATGGGGCTTGGAGCACCTTGGGCTACTGGAAGTTGTCCTTGCCCAAGGCAGGAGATGGCACTGGATGATCTTCAAGGTTTCTTCCAACCCAAACCTCTATGATTCTATGATCTAAATGTAGCCATGAATGAAAAACCTTCCATTTTGCATTTCCTAAACATGCATTTTTCACAAGAGGTTTGCTCTTTGACCAAAGGTTTTAGCTAGGGTAGATATACAGATATAGATACGAAACATAAAATGGGGATTTATGAGGCTTCTCTAACAAAATTATTCAGGGTCCTGAGCAGCCAAATTATTTAGAGAATGAAGCATCTAGTTACAAACATTTTTGTAACCAGCAGTGAAAGCACAAGATGAAGGTGGTCAGTTATCTTCATCATCTTCCAAGAAATCAATCTGCTCCTTAGCAGCTTAATTTCCTGAGCTATTGCTACACCCACAAGTTGTAATCTTGGTGGTTTGTTTGTTTTCCCTGGAAGGTTCAGTGACCTGTTGGAGACAATACCAAGTACCATCTGTGCCTTGTTGTCACAGCTCTGTATCCTTCACTCTGCATTAACCCACATTTTTATTCTATATTTTATTCTGCCTTGATTCTTTAGTACATTTTCAAGGACAGGTGGATTTTCCAAGGCTTTTGCAGAGTGATCTTCTAATAAGGTGTTGAAAAGTGTTTGTCACCTTTCAGTGGCACAAAGTGCAGGGAGGAGATTCCAGTCGGAGATTCATCACTTATCAGTTGCTCTGGTTGCAATAGAAATCTTACATCCCGAATGACAACACCTTAAATTTGTATTTTCAAATTCAGTCTCTTGCTAATACACCAAAATCACCATTGAGTAAAAAGAAAGCTAAAATTATGACTCTACCTTGAATTTTTTGTACTGTTTTTTTCCTGCAGCTGTTCAGGATAGATTTGGTTTTAAATGAAACTTGACATTTACATCATAGAAATATTTGGTTTGTACACAGGCAGAACAAGAAAAGCTGAAACCTTGCAGGCTTTTGCAGAGCAGCAAATTGGAATTATTTATGAGAAAAAAATGCCATATTTCATTTTCATATTTTCAATTAAAGTGGATTGAAGGCAAAGCTGTCCAGATTATTTCAGTGAAAAGGAATATACTGACATCGGGAATACACTGCACTTATTTTCTGTCTGCTGATGTCAATGTGGAGCAGAGTCCACTCAGAAGACTCGTCCTCTGCCCCAACCCACCTTGTCTTCCTTCTCAAAGCCTTTCTCCTCCTTTGGCTACATTGATCTTTTTAATTAACAAACACATGTGGCATTTGAACAATTCTTTATTTGCTTGACTTGGGGAATTCTGAACCTGCACTCAAATGTCAGGGAGTTCAGAGCAGTGTTTGAGTTTCATATTCTGTTGCATATCTAAGTCCCATTTCAGCTTCCTTTGGACAGATGCTTTAGCTATTCTTTACCTCCTGTTTTGCCAAAAAAGCTATTTTCCATTGTTCCTACAAAGAAAAACTGGCATAGTTTCATCTCCTCTAAAATGAGCTGCTAAGGTTGGATTGAAATTCTTCCCTGCTGTGAGTTGCCAAGCAACTCCCACACAAATCCACCTGCAAACACCTGACTTTATCCACTGCCCCTTCTCAGGCATGGAAGGGAAAACTCTTTCCAGACACCTTGGCTGGATGGATTAAAGCTCCTGAATCCATGGAGAATAGCTGGAAATTGTGCCAGTCCCAACTCATGATGCCTCAGTCTCCATGCTGGGAGAAGTTCCCTTTGCTCCAGGCAAGAAACAAACCTGAGCCAGTTGATACTTGAGCTGTTATGGAGAGATAGGAATGGGAATTCCTTTAAAGATTCATAAGCACACAGATTTTTCCAGGCATTTTATGGGATTCTTTGCTGCTTATGTTTTTAACATGTCACATTGACTTTATTTAATTTTTAAAACCTTAGTGTTGAAAACCTGTTGGTTCTTATTTTTTCCCACTGAGCAAATCAAACTGAGGATTTTTCTGAAATGAAGGAAAAATTCTCACAAATGAAATATTTTAAAGCAGATGTGGAAGCATTTATCAAGCCATTTTCAGTTGGTTTATTTTTTCATCAAGTGCCACATCCAGTCTCAGCTTGAAAACCTCAAGTCCCTTCACCAGCCTCATTGCTCTTCTCTGGACCTGCTTCATCCTTTTCTGCTCTAAATTACCTTTCTTAAGCTGGAAAACTTCCACTTGCAAAAAAAGAAGCACAGCAAGGACTGAATTACATTGTGCCTTCAGAGGGAAAAAGGCCAAAGATCTGATTTCTGTGTGTTCATATTGGAAAAAAACCAAGGAAAGTTTAGGAGTTAAAATGTTTTCTTGCAGAACATATTTGTTTTAGCACAAACTATCTATGACAACAACCATTTTAAGGAGCTTGGAGTTAAATAGATGAAAACTCTTGCAGAAGCCAAGGCAGAGCCTTGTAATTAACCCAGCAGAGGTTGCTGCCAGCAGTGGTGTGTCTCATTCCAAATGAGCTTCTGCTGCATAAATAATTAACACCCTGAACTTGTACATCTACTTAGCTGAGGGCTGTGACACAGACCTACAAAAGGACTGCAAATCCAGACTAATCAAATGCTGATTACACCCTTGACCTCTGGGTAGTGTAAATAAAACCTGAAGCTTCGTAGGGTTAATAGTTTAATCGCAATTCGTTTGGGGCTTCTTGGGGTTTGGTGCATAACCTGAGAACCTACTGCTCTTTCCTCTCCATCTCTTCATCTCTTGGTGTTTCTGTAGAACCATTTGGCAGCTCTTCTGTAGCATGAGAAAGGTACAGATGATGCCACAAGTAACTTAAATTTAAGCCTGACCCTCAACTCTTTTCAGCTCCATATTAGTGGTGTCTCCCTGTGTCCAAGTGCACTTATTGTTCTTGACTTTGGATTTGCTTGGGGAAAACTTCATGAAACACTCTACAACTTCTCTTTGATAATTGTACACGTTGTTCTAGCTGGTTTGCACAAGTTCTTTTTTAAGCTTTTAGGTCACTATTTATCCTCAACTCTTTGTCTTACAGTTCCAGCAAGGATCACTTTGGAGCTCCCCACCAGCAAGATGTCAATCTTCAGACAGAAAAGGAATGAAAAATTGTTTTCCCCCCATCAAGAAGAGTAAAAACCAATAATTTCAGCACAGCATAACTTGAGAAACAACTCTGAGAACCATCAAAAACTAAAAATGTTTTGGCAGGGCAAAATTCAATTTTCTAGGAGACTGTGACGAGCAAAGAAAGAAACTTCCAGAGGAATTTCAGGCATGAGGAGTTAGCTCAATTTTGAGAATGAACTCTACTGAGTAAAACAAGTCTAATAACTGAGCAGTTACTGAAGCTAAAGGCACTCAGGGGTGTCAGTAACACACCCTGAACATTGAGCCTAATCACAATACTAGATTTTAATTGATGAAGGCAGGACAGAAAGTTTCAGGCATAACCTCAGCACCAAGGACAGAGTCTTACAAAAAATGACCTGTTAGGGGAACAGAATGAAGAGAACTTGTTTTCTATGCGAATGCAGCTCTGGTTTTTGTGGGGAAAACCCAACAAACTTGGATGGACTTATCTCCTGAACAAGATATTGGGATTTTAGGAGGAAGGCTGAAGTAGGGTCACAGGTGATTGAAGATCCAGGTGAATATGTATTCACATGGTGTTTTATGTTAGAAGACTCCAAGACATGAATTCCTTGCAACCCACTGGCTCTTGCCCTCCCTTCTCCTCATGACAAATGAAAAGGTAAAACTTCATTAGACACCTTAGAAAATAGCTTTGTTTGAGCTCACAGGACAAAATTAATGCAAAATCCATTTACCCCTGTTGAAATGTTATAATAGAAAAAGATAAGCTTTTCTAAGCTTCAATTGAAATGAGAACTAAAGTTCCTAAGTCCTTAGGTAAGGTCATAGGTAATGATGTTATTTATGATGGAAGTTATACTTCCAGCATAATACTTGAGATGAAAACAAGGGTAGGGAAGAGAAAAAGGTGGAAGAAGTGTGTTTAATCCATCAGTTTTTCACCTGAACATTCTGTGGTGCCACAGGTGTAACAGAAATTCTTTGCTTTTCCAGATACCCACCCAGTCCTGGCAACATTGATCAAAAATTCTCCAGCAGCCAAGAAGTAGAAATAATTCATGTTGTTTTTAGCACATACTTGTCTGTGTTTAGGAGGAAAAAAGACCTTTCATTTCTGGAGTTTTCAGTTCAAAAATGCTCTGGGCAAGAGGAAGGGAAGAAGAGGTGAAAACAAAGGGTAAACTCTGCAGAAGGCAAAACAAGGAAAGGGAGAGCAGAAGGTAAACTTGCTTAAATACACACTTCATCTTTCTCCAGGCTATTCTTTTGGTGAGTTCATTCTGTCATTCACAGAGATGCAGAAGCAAGGCCCAAAGGTTGAAGACTTTCTCTGCCAAAGAAATATTTATGAGTTTTTAAGTAAAAAGAGAGAAAAATATTTTCATGAGAGGGAGGATGCCAGGAGGGAAATTGATTCCCTGGCTCTGTGGGAGGAAGTAAATATGTCCCTTTCACCCTAAATCGGTGCATCAGGCTCTGGAAAGTCCAATTATCCTGACAAAAGTGATTTAACAAATACCTGCAGAATAGGATTGGAAGGGAGGAAGTGGAGAGGAGAGGCTCTGGAGGTGGACAAAGCTACTGAGGAATTGAGCCTTAGGCAGCAGGTGTTGAAAAAACTCCTTGGTGGAACAGAAGACAGTCCTGGAGGACTTTGTGCTGCTGGAGATTTATTTGGCAGCAGAATCTCTGTGTTTCACATTCCATAATAAGATGTATTGTTACAATTCCTGGCTCAGAATTGAATTCTAAGCCAGTTCTGAAGTCTGGCTGAAGGCATCTATACATTTGGAAAAAATAAAAAGAAACACTTATTTTTTCTCTCAGGCTTTATTGAGGTTATAGTATTGCCAATTTGTTCTTAAACTCCCTAACCTGAGCTGGTGATTAATGGGCTGAGAACAAAAGAGGCTGAAAGTATTGTCAGTGCTAAAGTGTTGCTTTGCTTTTAGTTACAACCCTTTGCCTTGAAAGTTGTTGTCTTAATCAGGCTGCTCATTAAAGTGCTAGTTAATGATGGCTGCTTAATGAAGTCACCTGGAAGTGTTCTGAAAGGGTGGAGAGAGCAGTCAGGGTTAGCTTGGGATCACTGAAGAGGAGCTGGAGGATGTGGTTGATATACCTGTGGGGGTTGTGGTTCCTCTTCCTGCTGTCTACACATCCCTATCCCTTGGAAGAGCATGGAGTTGTGCTGGCTGGGGCAAAAGTGAGTTTGAGAGAGGGAAGGAGCACTCATAGTGTTCTTCTCCTCTTTTTTTTATTTATATTTTCATTTGGAGCTGTGACAATAAGCTTAGTAAACAATAACTTGGAGAAATAACTATCTAAGCTGTCTAGAACCAAAATATGCAGCAAGGTCTGTGGTTCTTCTCATCTAGCTTTGTAAAGTTTACCTTTCCCTAGAGAATGTGCCAAAAGCAAATCCCAGTTGTGTATGTGAAGACTTTCCAGTTTGTGTTGGGAATGTTGTTGTTTGTGCTGCTCAAATTGTTCTGGTTAGGGTTTGTTTGGTGTTGGTTTCCAGGTGGTCCTGGCTTGGCATTCCAGCAGTGCAGATGGTTTGGGGGTGTCCAAGTGTGTGCACCCACAGTTGGCTTTTCTCTGGTTTGTTATTCTGGTGTGGTCTCTGCTTGGATCAGCTGATGAGAAAGGCATAATCCTATGCCAAAAATAGGATGTAGAGAGGGAGAAAAATAACCTGGACACATGGTACCTGTAGCAACCTCCTGTATGATCAGCATTTCCCTGTCCTACAAAGTAATGCTGCTTAAGTAATAACTATATTTGCTGTGTAAATACTATACAAATAATTAAAATATCATGATCAATTTTAAAACTCAGTTGGGTTTGCTATCCCATGGAGTCTGACAGGAAATTGCTCCAGAATTTTCTGCCTCTGACAAATAGAAATCAGTGTGTTCCTTGGCATTTTGTAAGCATTGTCATAGCATAGAAATGTTACACTGATCTGAAGTATCTTTTTCCTGCTGCTGTGCTAACACAAAAGGCATTAGGAAGTATAATTCCCTGATTTTATTTCTGATTTTTTTCACCTTTCCACAGGGCTTTTTAACCAGTTTGAGAACTTCCTCTCAAATATGTCCTTTTTGCCTTTCTATTGAAGCTCTTTAAAAAAGTTGACTCTTACTATGCAAAATATTGTATATTCTAAGATCTGTAAGTTATTACTAGAATTTAGGCCTTGCCTTCTTAATTTTTTTTATGTTAATCTAGTTTTCTGAGTACCTCCCCAACCTCCATGGACTTCATTACACAGCCTAGTGCTGAGCCCATTTGATTGCTCTCCAACCTCCTGTGCAATTCAAATCACTCCTTCAGATTTTACCATCTATTAGACTAGCAGAGAATTCCTACTGTGCTTTTTTGGTAGTGTTGTGACTGGCAACATAGAAGGGCCTGAAAATCAGCATTTTTTTGCATTTAGCAAACCTTTCTATAGCATAAATACATAATATTATACATTCCATGTTTATTCCTCAGCATCATAAAGACTCTGTGAAAGTTACCAGACTTAGATGATCTTCATGCCAGTTTACAGTTAATTTGCATTTGAAATCCATCTTTCTCATGCTTTTATCTTAAACTTTACTTTAGTAAGCTATAAGTCTCTGCCAAAATGCCCCCAGAAGGTAACCAGCATTGGTACTAGTTCAGCCTGTGTGAAGAGCCAATGTGAGTCCCCAGTGAGTTATACAAGTGACTCTTGCTTTGATGTTCAGGTGTGAGTTTGTGTGCCCATGGAGAATGCAGAATAAGAGAATGGAAGATCCCTCTAGACTGATTTCTAGTACATGTTTTGCCATAATTTTAGCCTTTCCTCTGACCAAAGACTCTCTTGGCCTCTATGTGAGCCCAAAATCGATCTGCAAAATAGCAGAGGGGCAGAAGGATGAGAGAGAGGGGAAAAGATTAAACCTGTAGCCAGGAAGAAGCTTGAGAGGAGAGAATAATTTGCTTTGACCTAGCAATAAATCTCCAGGGCAGTAATGACCATCTCTTGACACTCACAGTGGCATTGATCAAGTGCACTGTCCCAAGCTTTTTGCCCTCTGAACCTTGAGGAGTTTCCTGTTGCTCTCTGACACTGTTCCAGCTGGATCAGCAAAGATCAGCTGTACATGTTGACTGAGAAGCATCTTCTGACTCTAATGTGATTGGTTCCTGTGCTAATTAGGAATGTCATTCTTACTTCTCTGGAGAACACAAAGGGATGTGATCCTTAAAATAAACATGCACAAAACTCAATGCTCAGCCAAGCTCCAAGATTTCATCTGAACAAATAAGCAGTCAGGGATGCAGAGGGATTCAATTAATGAAACTCCATCCCTTACTCACCTGCTTTGGCCTGGCTTTTACAGCAAATATTGATCACTGCTTGGAGAACTTAAAGCAGGAGAAGCAAAGCCCAAAAGAGGTGACATCTGACCCACTGGAGTTTTCTGAACTTCTCTCTGCATAGTGGAATAAAGTGAATGTTTTGCTTTGCAGAGGAAACAGGTGAGTTTCTCCTTCATCTCTAGGAGACATTTTAAAGTAAGGGATTTTTTTTTAAGGGAGGAGTACAACAACATCAAAAGCTTCTGCAGGCAACTTGCTGAAACACCAAATTGCTAGTTCTCACTCCTGAAATGTGTGAACAAGGTAGGCTTTAAACTGCCAGGGAGAAGTTAATCTCTAACAGCTGAACTATTCAGAAGCTTCAGTTGATTATATTTCTGACTATTTAAGTAGCTGCTAAATTATAACCTTGACCTAATCTCCTGTGGAGCCAAAACATGAGCTTCCAACCAGGAATGGCCTTTTCAAGGTGGAGGGAAATCATAGAATCATAGAATTTAGGGGTTGGAATGGATTTTATGGATTATCTAGTCCCAACCCCTTGCCCTGGGCAGAGACACCTCCTCACTAGATCAGGTTGCTCAAGGCTCATCCAGCCTGGATTGAACACCACCAGGGTCAGGGCAACCACCACATCCCTTGGCAACCTGTGCCAGTGTCTCACCAATGCAGAGGAGATGATTTTTGTATCTTCTAGCAGTGCTGCTTAGGTCCAGGTACATTTCCATCCCCTCTCCAGCTAAAAACTTTTAACTTCCTTTGGGGTTAGAAGGTATTTTCATCCTCTCTGTGTTCAGCCTTTCAGTTCATACCCTGTACATTAATTACAAAATGAGCCCTTTCTCCTGGATCTTAAGTGCTCAAATGAGGGTTTTTCTCTGCTTCTGGCTGGGCATCTGATTTAATTCTTTAGCAAGGAACTAGATCATTTGAGTGCACAGGATTAGAGGATCTGTGTCTCAAGTACAGCAGCAACCCAAATGTAAAGCAATGCTCTTAGCATCCTACCCTCTCTTTTGAAAGATACTCAGATAAATAGGGTTATTTTCTCTATTATGTGTCAAATGATTTTTCTCCCAGCTCTGCCTTGTCCTCTCCCACACCACAGCCCATGCTGTAACCCAGTGCAGACAATGTTTTATCACCAAGCACTGTCAGACCCTTCGTGCAAGCTGTG